>NW_009953332.1:1487246-1507620 GCF_000747805.2 Chaetura pelagica
GCATTCCTGGACAACTACTTCCTCAGACTTGTCCTGTTTCTTATGTCTACATTTATTGTTTGCTACTGTTTCCCCAAGCTTCGCTTTTCCACAGGCATTTTATTTACTGCTGAAGCCTGATTGTGGCACTGTTACAAATAATAAAGCACAGCAGGTCATTTCAGATGTGGAGATGATCTCTCAGTGGCATGGGTCTGCACTGCCTCTCATTTCACAGGCCTGGAAACACCAGTGAGAGCTTGAGCCTTTGAGGCATTGTTTTCCATACCTTTTTAGATTTTTACATTCCTTCTTCCAGGTTCTTGTGCATCCAAGAGAGCTCGGTGTGTCTACATATTGCAGTGAAATGTGCTCTAACAATTAATTCAAAATGTTGGTTTTGACACAGAGATATTGCAAGAGCTCTCATCACACTCAAAAGCTACCCACGCCTTTTTGTTTGGGAAAACTGGATAAATCAACACCTCTTACATGATGCTATTTCACGTAGTGCTCACCTCCTCAGTCTAGTGTGCTCACCTTTCCCCCAGTTGTGTGTACCTGATATCCTGCATCCCTAACCCTATCTACAGTTTGGTCCACCTCCACTCAGACAGCCAGGCTCTGCAGCATTCTCCCTTTTCCCTAAGTTTTGTGACCAGAGGATACATCTGTGACTGGGACCCTTTCAGGACAACTGCTGCAGGAAGGGAAAGTGCTGCCTCTTCATGTTTTCCTTCTCTCTTCCTTCATGTGACAGAGGCTAATAGTGAGAGATGTGAAAGCTTCCACCTCCACCTCTAGCATCAGAACATGAAAAAAGGCTAGGCAAATAATTACAACATATTTTTTCCACAGGAGGCTAAAATCCTTGAAACCTTAGCTTTGTATGTCACTACCATATGGTTTCCAGCTCCCAACAAAATCTTCCTGTGTGGTTCCTGGGAGGTAGCAATGCTGTTTCTGCTGTTCCTTTGCTGTTTGTCCAATGGAGGCAAACTCACATACAACAGCTCAGCTAGAAGTCAAGATCATTTGTCTTGGTGTATATTTCCCATTTTGAAGCATCCCCTAAATTCTTGAAACTTAGTTTCCCCATCTAAGCATGGATATGGAGACATAAGGTCCTCCAGTCATCAGCAGTCTCTAGGACACAAAAGGGGCTCAGGAAGAGGAAGTTTTATCATTCTACTTCACCAATTCCATGAATAGAAGTCTTCATTCCACACTGTTTTCAACCTGTTTCTTTTCCAGAGCAATAATTTTTGAGAAAAACAAAACCAAACCCAAAAGAGAGCCCAGAAAAAAAGAAGAAACATTATCTCACTTGGTTTTGAGTCAGCCTCTCCAGAGTCCTCAGGGAGCAGAAGAGCAAACAAGACTATGTTCAGAATGTTCCCGTTCCTGAGCTGGGCTAAAACAAATACACTGGAGCAAGTAAAAACACATCCAAAACAAATCCAAAAGCAAATCTACCTCCTGAAAATTAAGACACTGGCTGCAGCTATGAGGCAGCCAGCAAAACCAGGGAAAGACATTACTGTAAACCTACAGGCTGTATATCTCAGCACAGATAATATAACTGGGTATCTGTTAGTGCTGTTCTGCTTTTGACAGGTACTGCATTAATAAAGCATCCAGTTACCTCCAGACAGTGACTTCCTGTAGGTATCTGGGTGCAGCAGCTTCCTTTATGGACCTAACATTCAGAAAAGACAGACAACGCTGCTCTGAGAGTTTGTGAATTGTGGGCTGCATCACACATGTTCTACCAGAGCTACCTCCTCAGATTCAGGGCATCTAAGCAAAAAGAACGCTGGCAGTGCTATAAGCATTTACCACTTAGTATTGGAATTGAGTACCAGATGTTTAGCTGAGAGCACAGCGAGCACAGAGACCCATTATAGCTGCAGTTACGTGGGAGTGGGCTGGAGGGTACACAGGTTATGAGATGGGGACAAGGGAGAGAACTTTCTTCTTCAAAACTAAATGAATGGGGTGAGTTGTAAGAAGACAATGTAGGTGACTCCCTTGTTGATTCTCAAGCTGCTTCCAACTATTTTTTTTTTTTTTTGTGCAAGGAAAGCTGACCAAGTGCACTCACTGTCTGTGTATTTCAGTATTTCACACACTGGGCTTGCAGTTGGTTTGTTCCATTCTCACCCATCTATACTTAGTACATCATCTGAGCTTTGAAGAGACTATTATTTGGTCATATTGGTAGCTGGTGTGACATGGCAATGGAAGATTCAGTGGAGCTGAAAGAGCTATTTTTTTTATCAACATTAGCCAAAGATATTTTCTGACTAATAAAAAACACAAAGGAAGTGGCTGTGGGAATGGTTATGCACAGTTTAGTCGCCACAGACATAGCAATTGCAGTAAATCTTTAAGTAGCTTTCCTTCCATTAGTTAATCTGCTTTCATTTAATTTTATGACATATCAGTAAGTGGTAATTCATTTTAAGAGCTGTTTGGCTTTCCTCAGAATTATGACGTGTATGCAAATGCAGAGAACAAACTGCAACAGCCTTTCTGACCCACCTCCTGAGTACAACATTGTTTGTTATGGAAAAACAATTAACAAGAAGCAACGAAATTTTATTTCTTTAATCTGTGTAGTGATGAAAGCTCTCCTGATGTGTTCTTGTCTTTCTGGAAGCACTCAAAGCTGCCACTAATCCTTTGCATTCTTTAGAGAATGTTCATTGATTTAACTACTTTCAAATGTAATTATGTTGTCCACAGGTATGTTTGTCATGCATTACACTGACATACCTTTGAGGCCATTGAGTAATTTCTCCAGAACATAGAAGGGTAAGAAGGGACCATTTAAAGCTTTGTTTCTACAGCTTTCTAGATGCCTTTCACCTTACTTTCATCTGCTTTTACACAGGTATACACTAAAACAAATTTAAATCAGATTCTTCATTAGTCTTACAGATGCTCTCCAGGAGGTCATGACAGTGGATATTTTCAAGTCAACTGAAGAATATTTACTTCTTTTGTGGCATAATATACCAGTTGTGCAGGTAAATAAATTATTTTAATAACTGAAGTAACTACTTTCATGAACATTAAAGAAAGAAGAAAATTTGTTTCTGTAAAAAAATCCATGGACATATAAAGATAGTTAGACTCTGTTTAAATGTGGACATGACAGACTGCTTTCTAACATAGTCATCCTCAGCTGTTTATTCTGCCATAAACATTGCCTTCCCAACCTGAAATGTCATTTCAGCTTCACAATAGGATCACAGCAAAGTGAAATGATCAGTTAGACACAGTTATGCTGAAGCCCCATAGTCTACTTACTTGTCTTTTTCTCTAGTAGCATTATAGAAACTAATGAAAAAATAATACAAAGTATTTTGATTGGTCCTTTGAACAATATCTTATTTTAAAAACACCACCCTGTCCAGCTGTGCCATTGACATAAATTACTAGTTATTCAATTTGCCAGCTAGATCTAACATTGACCCTCCCCTCTACTAATTTGTAAATTATTTTAAAATAAAGTAATATTTTTTTTGAAAATGGGAACCATACTAGTTTCTCTGTGCAGCCAGTAAATATTGCAGGGAAAGTTTATGTGGTCAATGAAAAAGCAAGCAACAGGAAGGAGGAATGTCTGTGCATGAAAACAAAGAAATTACAGCAGTGACTAGTGACGAGGACTGTGCTTGCATTATTCTTTGGCCTTTGCCAAGAACTAGGATATGAAGGCACGATTTAAGTAGCAGTGGAACATGAAGCTTGGAAAGGCCCTCTCAAATTCCTGGTTATGTAGTTTTCTGGTGCCTTCAAAATGATGTTGCAGAACACAGACTACTGGGACACACACAAGTCTCAACAGCTTTTAGCAACCCATAATTTACAACATTATAATAGTAATAAAACTGTAATAATGAAAAAGCTTTTTAGACCTACCAGTAAGAACTGATTAATTCCTGAAGTCAGACATTTTCATTCATGTTTAGATCAGGAAAGAATATGTGGGTAACTGCTCCATGTAAGAGAGGTAAGAAACAAAACTGTTACTGCAGTGCAGCCTCATTGCTTACTTACTGCCTAAAGTCTTCAGTTCAGCAAATAAACAAAAGTATTATTTGTTCTTTCCTGTTAAGCTTAGGTTTCTGTTGAAAGTAATTAACTTCCCCAACAGAAATGAGAAAGTTTCAGTAGGAAGCAAGTTGTAGAATAGAGCTGCAGTTGTAAACTGACCTAGCTTCATTGACCCTATCAGAAAGGTGCCAGTTTACACCTGATAAAGATCTAGGCTTTCCATAAAAGGAAACCAAGTCAAAGTGTGCCTGTTTGCAGAAGTTCAGTTCAACGAAGTTGTCTGGTCCTGCTGCAGTTCCTGTGAGGTGGACCAGTAATGTCGCCATCTCTGAACATATCAGAAAAAATTTTACTGCACAAAATGTTCACAAAAATGAAAATAAAAATTAAACTCATCCTGAACAAAACCAGTATAACACCAACACTATTTTTTTCCTTGTTCAGGGGCCCGCAGCATTCAAAAAGAAACACGTCTGTAAGATCTGATCTCTACCTTATTCAGTTTCCATATCGCCTGAGGATGCAATGAGGATTACAAACCTTGATGTTTCATTAAAAGATTAGCAGCAGCAACAACTTGTTGCGCTAGAGAGTAAATGAAAAGTGAGATTCCATGATGCTAAGATAAGAAGACAATTTTCTGTAGTGCCACAAGCAGTTATGATCAATGCAGTCTTTCATTGGGTGAAAACGTGTTGTTGCAGTGCACACCATGGAAAACCCAGCACCGTATCAATACCTGACACAAGGATTCTCTTGTGGCACCCCAGCAGTGCAGTGTGGATGGCGTGGATTTAGAGTTGACTGAACCAGCAGTTACTGCTGCTCTTCTGGTGAGTACAGAGCTGTCCCTACCTCAACAGAAGAGGAGACTCCAAAGCAAGAGGAGCCATGGCAAGATGTACTGCACTCTGAGAAGCTGATACTGTATCAGTTGCCCTGCAGGAGCCCTTCCAGCTAGCACAAAATAAAGCAGCCCTGTAGCTATTCTAGTTTGCATTGAGGGGTGGCTCTGCAGCAAGTGCCAGATCTGAAAAGGCCTGAAATCAACAAGTATCAAGCCTATAATCCTGAAGAGTAATATTCAGGCAAAGAACATTCAAAGCAAAGAAAAGGTGGTTATCCACATTTAACACAGACTATTAGGCCATAAAATGAGCTTTGTGTAAGACTTAGTTAAAACAGAATGTCTGATGGATTAGAAATATTTTGCCTTGAAGTGTAACATGTTGGCTCAGGGAGCAAATGTTATTGTGGAAGAGTTATTTCATTGCATGACAGTTGAAATAAATGTTGTGGAAGCATTTACACATGTTTCTCTGGATGTTACCATTCCATTTACTTAGATAAGATGCAGGCAAAATAGCTTTCATAACTTTAAAAATCCCTTTTCGCTCGTATTTTATATAAGCTCTGTAAAATGGAAAGTGCAATATGTTTCCTCACTGCAATCAATCTCTCTTACACACAGCTATTGCCAGAAATACACAGAAACACCTGGTTTGCTATTTTGGGATCTCACATTCAGGCTACAATCTTGCCACTATTTTCTATCAGCTCAGTATTTTATTTAAAGCACGCACATGTATACATACGTAAACACAGAGATTTCAAAGCCATGTAGATGTGGTGCTGATGACCATGGTTTAGTGGTGGTCTTGGCAGTGCTGAGTTAATGGTTGAACTGGATGATCTTAAGTACAAGCTTTTTTCCATGAGTCTATTAATTTATAGGAACTATCTAATATACTACCTTATTTACTAATTAAACAACACATTTTATAGATGTTACTGATGAATGGCAAAATGCTGCTCAGGAATGAGCTAAGACCCTCTCATCTTCTGACAAGGTAGTTTTTAAATATATCTTGAAGGATTCAACCATGCTAGAAATAGAACTAGTCTGACTTCTGGATGTTTCCCTGATAGGAGACAGCTTTTTTTTTACAGAAAATATTTTCATAAATACATTAACATATTTTTTTTTAAATTAAGATAGGGCATGATTTGGTTAGCAAAAAGTATGTTGGAAGGAAAAATGAAAGCCTGCTTTCTTTCATCTACATTCTTCATGCTGAAGAGATGGTTCTCTGTCATTTAATTCTAATCACAATGTGAAACACAGCTAGAGGCTCCAGGCTTCAGTTCATTCCCAAAGCCAGAGTAAAAAAAAACCTCAAAAAAAAATAGACCAGGAAGACCTGTCCACTTCCTCCTGTCTGAGTCCACACAAGTTGGAACAAAAAAGTATCACAATTTCTGTTTCTACCTAGAAGTTGACTGATATTTTGTACAGAGGGGATTCTTCTGCTGGGAAAATTATTTTTTCTAAGAAGATAAACCTTAATGGGATACAGCCAAACCCACTTCTTTAGCATTGTGGTATATGACTTCCCAGGGAAGTGGCAGTAAGCCCCTTCTCTGCTTCTCAGACATACAGTAGTTATTTTTTCAGATTCTGTGCTCCCAGGAAGCCACAAAAAGTTTTATACAGTATTACAGAACTGATTTTTCTTTCTAATTTTCCTTGTAAGAAAAGATGGCGCAGTCAACATTCTTCTCTAACGTGAAATTATTTTCCAGTCTAGAAAATTGTGTTCTCTCTGACACTGAACTCAAAATGCAATTCCATATAGGCACTAGCACTTTGAATCATTCAGAAAATTACAGTACAATGAAACAAAACTGACATAGCTTCAGAGCTATTCTGATGACTAACTGGGTTTTAGAAACAGACATTTCAGCTAGAAAAATAACCTTGTTTAAAAATCTTCTTCAGTTAAATATAAATAAATAAATAGACAAACAAATAAATAAATAAATAAAGGGTAATTTTGAGACTTTCAAAGCCCCAAAATTGTCAGCAGGTTACAGATTATAATTCTTCTTTTGTTACCCTCAACTTTCTGCTGGAAAAACAGATGTTAAACACATCATAGTACCTCAAGTACTGTTTGTTTGAGAGTAGCAAAATATGCTTACTGTGTTTGATCTATATTTGGACACTGAAATGTACAAGTCCACCCTCAGAACTGGCAACTTACTTATATGTCCTTAAGCCATGTCTGTAAAACCCATACATGTCAATGCTCATGGAATATATAGTGAGAAAATTTTCCTTAACTTTTGTGGCTTGATGGCACTTTGAATATACTGAATCTATTTTCTAAAATAACCTATCATTTTACAAGCTTGAGAAGTGGGTCCGTGTGAATTTCATTAAGTTCAACAAGCCCAAGTACAAGGTTGTGCTTCTGGCTCTTTCTGGTATCAATACAGGCTGGAGGATGAAGCTATTGAGAGCAGTTCTGAGGACATGGATATGTGGTTAATGGTTGATGAGAAGCTCAACATGGGCTTGCAATGTGCACTTGCAGCCCAGAAAGCCAGCTGTGCCCTAGCTGGCATCAAAAGAAGCATGGCCAGCAAGCCCAGGGAAATGGTTCTGCCCCTGTACTCTGTTCTCACAAGACCCCACTTGGACCAAGTACTGTGTCCAGTTCTGCGGTCCTCAGCGCAGGAAAGACATTAATCTGTTGGGTTGCATCTGGAGGAGGGCCACAAAGATGATCTGAGGGCTGGAGCATCTCTCCCATGCTGGGCCATCTCTCCCATGAGGACAGGCTGTGAGAGTTGGGGTTGTTCAGCCTGGAGAAGACTCAGGGTCAACCTTATCGTGGCCTGTCAGTATTCACAGTATCACAATATCACAATATCACAGTAGCACAGTGTCATTCTGGTTGGAAAAGACCTTCAAGATCATCATGTCCAACAACTACCCTAACTCTGCCGCGTCCACCGCTAAAACCTGTCCCCTGGCACCACATCTGTCTTTTTAGATGCCTCCAGGGGTGTTGGCTCAGCCACCTCCTTGGGCAGCCCGGATCACCAAGTTCAACTCCCGCCCCAGAACAGGACAACCCCAAAGTTCACACCATGTCCCTGAGGATGTTGTCCAAAGATTTCGTGAATACTGTCAGGCTTGGTGCCATTACTGCTTCTCTGGGGAGCCTATTCCAGTGCTCCACCTCCCTCTGGGTGAAGAATCTCTTCCTAATGTCCAACCTAAACCTTCCCCTGCACATCTTCCTTCCATTCCCTCAGGTCCTAGTGTCGGCCACCAGAGAGGAGAGGTCAGCACCTACTCCTTCTCCTTACCTAATAGGGAAGCAGTAGCTGCAATGAGGTCTTCCCTCAGTCTCTTCTTCTCCAGGCTGATCAGACCAAGTGCCTTTAGCCACTCCTCATGGGGCTTCCCCTCTAGACCCTTCACCAACCTCCTGGGCCTCCACTGGACACTCTCCAGTAGCTTTATCTCCTTTTTGTATTGTGGTGCCCAAAACTGCACACAGGACTCAAGATGGGGCTGCACCAGTGCAGAGTAAAGTGGGACACTCACTTCCCTTGACTGATGCACCCCAGGACTGGGTTGGTCCTCCAGCCAGGGCACCCTGCTGGCTCATGTTCAACATTCCTCTCTGCAGGGCTGCTCTCCAGCCACCCAGAAAGATGGGGGAGAACTTCTTCGCCTGTTGCGATAGGACAAGGGTTAATAGTTTCAAACTAAAGGAAGGTAGATTTGTCATAGATATAAAGGGTGGTGAAACACTGGACCAGGTTGTCAAGAGGAGCTGTGGATGCCCCATCCCTGGAAACATTCAAGGTCAGGCTGGATGGGGCTCTGAGCAATGTGATTTGGTTCAGGATGTCCCTGCCCATTGTAAGGGTTGGTGGAAATAAAGGAACTTTGAACATCCCTTCTAGACCAAACTATTTTAAGTTTCTATGGTACTATGATGTTGTCTGAACAAAATTAAATCAGAGTGGGAGGTCTGCATTTCTTTTCAGCTAGTAACTTGTCTAGTAATTAAGCCTTTTGTTTTCTTTTATGAAAAGTATATTCAAGATAACTTCAATTTTAATAAATATACTAATAATTATGAACTGTTTCAAGGATGAGATTCATTTGGTGTCCTATCTGCAAGCTACTCATTTCACCCATTTTCCACTCTTCGTTAGTCATTCATGGTGTTGTCTGGTCATGTGGTATTTCTGTTTCCATACTCAGCAGATGCATCCATTAAAAAAGTGTAGGAAGTGTAAAGAAGTGTAGGAAGACGAAAAACATTCCTAAAAGAAGGGGTGTCTGCACAGAGTGTGAAACAAGTTGCCTGAGCACCCCCACTAAAAGCAGCAACAAATGTAAACAACAGCTCTAAAAAAACCAAAACACCTAAAACCAGTTTTGTATCAAAACTGGTTTTGATAAAAAGATGAGTCTTTACAAATCTGATTTTGTTCAGTTTGTTGAAAAACTCCACCACAAGGCCAGAATCTTGTGAATCCATTGCAGATCGATGTTACTTTCCATAGGCTACACTCTGCAGACAGTTTTTATCCACTTTGAGGCAATACAGATTTCCTTTTTAAGAGGTAAGGTCCTGGTAAATGATGGGACATACAGTGCGGGATGGGATATACAGTTTGTCCAGAAAAGAAAATAGTAGTATGGAGCAATTAAGCCATAAATTGCTTTTTCATCTGTTCTCGGTTTTTTTTTTTACAAAAAAAAAATAAATCATGTCTTCCTTTGCGTAAAGTGCGCTCCACAATGAGATCTTTTTTTTTGGTTCAGTGTTCAAAGAAAAAAGAGCATAAAACCAAAGATCAGCTTGATCCAAATTAAAAAAATATATAAATTCTTCCCTTCAAATGAAAACCTGCCAAAACTATTCTTCACCTAATAAACATTTTGTTAAATTCCAGGAAATAAAAAATCACATTTGGAGAATCCGGCCTCATTCTCTTCAAAGTTAAAAAACCCAGAAAAACCTTCCCACAGACCTAGAGAATTTTATCATATAAGTATCAAATAAAACATTTTTATCTTTCTGATTAACCTTATTCCCACACCAACCATCCACTCCCGAACACTTCTTTATTAGTTTCGTCCAAGATCATAAATGTTATGGCTAAGAAACTGTAGTTTTGGAGAAAAGAAAGAAGCTATGGGAAGGAAGGAGGGACAAGACAATTAGTAACAAAAAGATTTACATAGTTCTACAGTGTCTTTTGAACCTACTCAGTCATATTCTACTCTGCCTGTAAATGCTACTTAACAGAAAATGAACATTTACATGCTTATCCAAAGTCTCTTGAAGTCAATCTACAGACTTCAAATGACATCACTAAGCACTGGATAAGACTCTTTGGCATCTGGAGTTGGAAAGATTAGTTGCTCTTTTTGCCAATTCTGACAAAATCTATTTGAATCAGATGTTTTACATCCAAATGGACGGCAAATATCTAAACAGAAAAAATAAAAATATATGTTTTCATTTAAATTGCACTGCTTAGGTAGTCTCTACAGATTTATATAATGCTACATTTTGCCAAGTTGGCATCTGTATTAGTTCAAATAGTGAGTCCATCCATTTCAAAGTTCTGAAAGAATTAGGAACAGATTTAATTTTTTTTTCCAAATATTTGGAAATTTGCAGATCTGAAGGTGTCATCAGCTACCCAGTCTCTCCATACTTTTTCTCTCTTTATTTCCTGTAACACTATCATGATGACAAACACGATTTTGCCATGATCTCTGCTAAAGCAACAGGAAAAGAACTGTAGCAAAGGAAACAGCTTGACTTTAGCCAATCTCATTAGCAGTTTTCTTAATATTTGAAGAGTGAAAGTGAGTCCTTTTTCTTACGAGAAAAAAACTAGAGCCTGTGAGAATTATATGTCAGGCATCCACCTTCATTTTGATAATGACAGTTTTTGCAATGAAAAAGACCTCAAAATGAGCTTTAGTGTTAATACGAAACCAAAACTTGTATTTCACCCAAGTCCATAGGTATACTGGACCTGATCACTCATGATCACACTAAGGAAACACATGTTGTCAATTAAAACCACCATCTAAATGCTGTGTTTTTTTGCCCCAGCATCTCAACAGAGCAGCTTTGAAATGCCAAGTGGGAGACATGGAAGTTTTAAGTAAGGATCCAGAAATAAAACAAAACAAAACAAATCATCAAACAGGGTACAAGATTTCACTGGCTGGAAGTGGCTGGGCTACCTGTACAGCTTTGCTTTGGAACTTGTATTACTTTCAGTGATACAAGGCACCAAGCAAGGGCTTGGTCTTCTCAGGACTGTAAACCCTGCACCATCATAAACTCTAAATGTGTAGCATTAGTCATGAAACAGTGTGGTGTGCTATAAAACATTAGCAAGATTTGAGATAACAGATTTTGAGCTTTCTGGACTCTGGATATAAATTTGTCCCCTCTTTTTCACCTTAAATCTTCTCAAATTAAATTTTACTAATTTAGGCAGCTGTGTTTGGAAAATAGTGGAGGAAGACATAGGCTACAGCTATGAGCAAGTGCTGTCACTAGTGAAGAGCATCAGGCAGACTGAGGATTTCCTTCTATTGTTGCACACGAGAAGTTTTCAAGACATTCAGTAGTAGGTGTCTGATTTCCTTCACTGCATTAATTTTGACAGCAATGTAAAAAGCAGTAAAAGCTATCCAATACTTTGGAAACACCTGAACAGTGCTTTCAGCCTGAGTAACAAGTCCCACCTCCTGAAGGCTGTAGAGCTCTTCCCTCACCAGCCTGAGATTTCTACTGATGCCTTTGATGCTTGTCAGCAGCAAGCCCCCGATTTTTTCAAGTGCTCTTCTTGTGCACGTACATCTGATACTGTAGGCCCAGTGAAAATGCAGGCCCTCTGTTTCACAGGTGCTGCTGCCCTCTCCTAAGGGGAAAAGAGGTCTGTACTTGAGACATTTGCTTAGTCTCCACTCCTTGAAGCTTTAAAGTGATGTGCTTCAGACGCTCGAGTCCCTACCAGCCCTCTGCAAAGCTCTCTCAGCACAGCTCTTTATATAGCCTTACCACTGCCTTCCTCCCACCTCCTGTGGATGCCTGCAGTGATCAAGCAGGCATATTTGAACTGGAAATAGAAACTGTGACTGATGGGTTGGCCTGACTAAGCATCGTGGACTTGGATTCCCACCAGAAGGTGGAGCAATGCTAGCACCCAACAAGAGAAATCCCAGACAAATCCAGTCTGACCGCCCAGCCCCAGGGAAAATGAAGACTTGTCTCCTTAGTCTCTAGATTTCCCTGACTGAATCAAGGGAAGAGGGGGCCCACAGCACCCACAGTTTGACCCCTGGCTCCAAGGTGGAGCTGTAGTCCTCTTGCATTGTATCGTTTGAACTGGCCTCTCATCTTTACCACAGACCCTCACCATTGCACATTAGCCCTGGCTTTCCCAGTGGGAACTCCTACATATACAGGAGTACCTGATACAACAGGAACACACTCTATATCACTGCTCGGATTGGGTTTATACACCATTTGCTGGCTCCTTTTTTCAGCTTTGTAGGCTGCAGGGGGAGGAAAGGCAAAGCATATGGGAAGGGAGGTCAAGGAAGATCCCAGCAATTCACTAGGGCTTGATACTTATTTAGCAAATAGCATGAATCTAATTACTGCAGAGGCAAATAGCTGCTGTGAAACAGCATGAGACAGCATGCTTTTCATCAAGCTCAGCAGCGTGAACAGTAAAAGCACAATGGGGGAATATGGTTGTGTGTTGACCTGCTCCTACCCTGTTGCTTCATGCTGCAGAGGAGGAGAAGCATCTCCTCAGTCCCACGCTGTGAAAGAAATACACAGCCTGGCACCCACAGGAGAGTTAGCTGTGCGCACACCTTTCTGCTCACTGGCTTCCCAAAAGACACTGATGGCAAGCCTCAAAAAAAGACCACTCATAATCCAGTCCAATTGAGCAACTAGGAAGTACACTGCCTCTCTTTTTAGACCTGACTTCCCATCATCCAGTTGTTCTTGTCCTGAGAGCAGTTGTCATCAATCTGTGCTGTCACCATTACAATCTGGGTCAGGTTTCATTCCTGTTTCCTACAGGGCTTGCTCCTGAAGCAGAGGTTTCATAACAAATGTGCTGCTTTGGACCAGCTCCTAAGGCTGGGAGACCAACACTGCTGGGAGTCACACGGTAACACACACATCACTGGAACAGCTTTTGAGGCCCACAAGTACACAAAACACACACATACAGAAATCTGCAAGAAACAAAACACTGTGTTCAGTCAGCACTGGTTAACACTGTTGTCTAGAGCCTGATTTTCAAATAAGCACAGTATTTGTTTTCCTAGCTAGAAGTGTAAAGTGAGCTACAAAGCATCAGACATAAGCCTCTGTCTCATGCTGGGTCACAAAAAAAAAATCTATGTTCCTTGTGAGCTTGGCAGCAGATGCTGACAGGGTGACTATCAAACACAGGGGTCAAATAAGATAACAGAAACACATGGGATCCCCTAGAGAGAAGAAGATAAACCCCTCATACCTCCCTTCTGCTTCTCTCACATCTCTCTATGGGATCAAATGGGCTTCCAGTTCCAGAGAATGCCTGCATCAGCATTTTCTTTAAATTATGAGCACTACCACTTCTCCAGCAAATACCACGACCTGTCAGCTTTACAGATAAAATTGTTTTGTGAAAGAGCTTGCTGTTTTATTACTTCTTCCCTAAATGTGACAAGACTTCCCTTCCCATTTATACATTTTCTGGTAAACAGATAGTCAAGGTAAGGTGCTGCCCCATAATAGTTCCTCTTCTCTCTGCACCGTTCACAGCTTTGGACCTCGGAACACCTCTCGGGCAATAGATGGTGAGAGATATAAGAGTTATACCATAAGGAAAACTAATGAGGGAACACTTTGAAACACACAAAATAGACATTATCATTGCTGCCACTTGAACAATTACACCTTAGCCACTTCTCCTTAATTCTGCCCTATATTCACAACAATGAGAAGCAGAAACATGTCCTTTTGCTGCCTTTGTGGGGGTTCAGACTCCTGAGACTCATCATAGGTTAACTAACATTAAGCTAACTAGATTAACATGCCTTTGGCAATATTTTTTTAATTTTCAAACTGAAATAGCTCAAGATCTTCAAACTAGCACAGCATTTACTAAGAATGTGTATTTAAAATACTCTGAGCTTTGTATTAATACTGTATAAAGAGAAAAGGACTAAAATCAGCTTCTTAGAAATTAGTACTAATGCAGCAGGATGTGTTCTCACTGCATGCAGCCATTAATATTTTCAGCAAGGTCAGAAGAGATCTCCAAGATCACCTTGCCTTGCCAAGAGCCTCACCCAGCTGTTTCTGCATGAGGCTAGAACTTCTGTGTGAGTTATGCTGTATCTTATTTTAAAAGATTCTAATCTTGATTTAAAGATTGGAGAATTCCTCATGCCCCTAAGGTAAGTTATTCTAATAGTTAATTACTCTCTCTATTAAAAAAAAGAAAAAAAAAAAGAAAAAAAAAAAAGAAGCCCCTTATTACTTGCTTCAAGTTCCAAGTATTGGCTTGCACTCTGCTGTTTACTGCTTTAAGACCATCTTGCATTGAAAATCTCTTTCCCATGTAGGCACTTTCTTGTTTTAATGATGTCATTCTTAATATTTCTGAATGAAGTAAGTAGATTTAGTTTCTTAAAATTTCTTACTGCAAGGGGGATTTTTCCCAGCCTCAAATAATTCCTGAAACTCTTTTCCTGCACCCACTCAGATTTTCCAAAATTCATGATGTATGTGGACTGCAGGATTAAACACAGTGCTCTGGTGCTTCTCTTGGTTTACAGACTTAATGCCACTTCCTCAGGCCTATTGGATAATCAGAAAGACTATATTTGCTGCCTTGACTACAGGACCACTCTGGAAACACTTGTTCCATGTGTTGTCCATGTGGTGTTACCCACCATACATGGACCTTTTTTGAGGTCACTCTGTTCCAGGTTTTGGCAGTCCATGTTCAAAAGACACATACTCTTTCTTCTTCAGTTTTGTGGTCTTGCATCTGGGGGTCTATAAGCCAAATGAAGTCAGGTGGATCTTCATAGATACATTGCCCTCACCAGAATTTCTCTTCTCTGGAAGTTATTTGAAAGTTATTTTGCTTTTCATTTTTTCATTGTTGCTGGTTTTATCTAACAACATTAATCAACAACATCTGTTTTCTTTTAAACACATATTTCTTTGCCATATTTATTACTAGCACTTGAAAACATGGAATAGAGCAGAAAGTAAATTTAAGAAAAAAATTACATATTTAATACAAATGTTTTATCAGCTTCCCTCCCCACCCCCCCATTAATTTTTTACTTGTTGTTTAGAGATATACCAGTATTTTGACAAATATTGTCACATTCTTTTGTTACATTCTTTTCCTAGTGGAGTTCAACATTTTTTCCAGACTAAGTGTTGACCTTCCTGACTTCTGACCACTACAGGACTCAGTAGCTAAACTGAGTAAGTTTGTGAGCATGTATGTTTGGAAAACAGTTCTAATTCTAGTTCTCAACTTCCATGCCACATATTTAAAACCTCCAAACCTCTTTCTGGTGTATCTCTGTGTTTAATATCTACATTTACTGGCAGTAATAATGAGAGTTCTAGCGCAAACTGATTTTATCATTGCTCTTTTCTTATACTGCTGATTTTGGTGTTAAGACTAAGTTCAACCCCACTAGAGTTTCAAAAAAGATATTATAACCCCTCTGCCAACTTGAATTATCCCCCATAAAACATAGCTGGAGAACACTGAATTCACAAAAATCAGCGCTGCTTGTCATCTGAAGATGCCATTGGCCTTCACAGGGATATTAACACCAATCGTTTCAGAAGTTTTGTCCCCCAGACCTCCTTTGACTTCAAGACCTCAGTTCCTTCTCTCCCAGATGGCACTGGCATAAGAGATTGAAGTCCCGGATTTAGACCCTCTGGGGCTGTGGATGCTCAATGTCTTTCATGTGAAAATGAAGCAAAGTGGAGTCAGTCTGTTTATTTCAGTTAGTGCTTGGATTTAATGCCTCATTTTCCACAGTGCTTCTGTAATGTAAGACTGCAAGAACTGGTGGGGACAGGTAACACATGTCCACTTGTGAACAGCTCTGCTACTTTGTAGGGCCCACCAGTTGCTGGCCCAGAATTCTCATGCAATCAACCAATATAGGACAGAAGAAGGAGAAATACCAGTTATGCTGATCTCAAACCAGACCATCTGCTGTCACTCACCTCCTAAAATAATGTTCTCCTATTAGAACTTCCAGGTGACTGGCTGAACAAAAATCACTACAGAGATCCTGAGAACCCATACCGACTTGCAAAAATCAGATCATAGTAAAGCAGTCCCTCACCATAGACAATATTTGGTGAGGACTTGTGTTTGTAGTTTACTATGTGCTTATTTGGTCTCAGTAATGTTTTTTTTACCCTTTGAATGAGTCAAACAATTCTTCTGAAGCTAGGAAAAACTTGTTGAATTTTTGGTTTGGAAACCAAAGGAATTTCCCCGACCACAGGGCAAATGACTGAATATTGACCAATACAAATCTTTCTTCATGGAGCTACTTTTTAGAATGGTCATACATGTCAAACCAGCAGGAAAATTTTTTAACACATACCTTCTGTAAAAAGCTCTAAGAAATCAATGTATGGCTTCCTAGGAAATGTGTTACATGCTCTACAATGGAATGCAGAAACCAGCCAAAGGGGCAGCCTTCTCCATACTTGGAAGACCTCTGCAGTTGAATGCCTGGGATACTTCAAGCGTGTAGGAAACTGAGTGCTGCCCAAGCTGTGCTGGATATGACTATTTCTCTCTCCTGCTGGTCTATGTTTTGATGTTTTGTTCTGTTGGGTTTTTTCCTGCTTCTGCTCTGCACTGCATTTACCTCTGACTTCCCATAAGTCAGAGGGTCCAAGCTTGCAACATAGGGACACTATCCTATTTTGACCTAATTTTCTTTGTTGTGCATCAAGATTCTCAAAATGCACTTCAGGATGTTAAAGAATATAGTCTGTTCTCTAACAGAATTCTGAGAGCAACTACTGAAACTCTTCAGTTCACAGTATGCCTTTACTCACATGTAGATACAATTATTCACAGGTAAGGAATAAAAGAGGATATACTTTTTATGCTGATTACAAATATTTTATTATTTAAACACTAACCTGAATGAGGAGTCCTCTACTCACAAAAACCTACTAGGTCCAGTTCATCTGTTAAATTATGAAGCAAAGGGCTAGGTGACAAATGGAATTTATGAAGAAACTCGAACCTGAAAACCGAAGAAAATTTTTTTCTTCACTGTAGAAAGAATAGGGAAGAGTGGAAAAATAATCACATGAACATCCTTAAAATCAGAATGGACAGTGATTTAAAAGATACCTTGTTAGGCATTACTGATACAGTTTTTAGTGTATATATGTGCATTCATGTATATGTATATATGTGTAGATACGCATACACAAACACTTAAAATTTTTATTAAAATATATTTCATAAAACTAAATAATGGTATAGCTGCAGTGCTTTCTTTTCTTTTCTTGTTTCCCCTTTAAAAAAAGGAATTTTCTTTTCAGACATGTAAAATTTTGAAAAAATTCCAGACCCTCAGGACTGTATCTTAAGTCTTAATAAATATGTATAATGCCTCTGACACTATTTGCAATATATCAGATAAAGCAGATAATTAAAAATTGTAATCATTAAGTTTCTGGAGAAAAATTAAAAGTGGAACATAAAATGTGAATCTCTAGTGAGGAAGGAACTCGAAACCAAGTTCACCTCTGTTCAAATATTTATAAAACAGAAGCAATAAATCCTATCCTCTCTCTCTCCATCTAATAGTGTAATTAAAGCAAGAAAAAGGTTCTTAAAATAGTGACAACAAGGCTACTTGTAAACAGTCACTTGCTTGTGAAGAAAATATATTTTTTTCCAAATAAATTAATTTCAAAATTACATCCTCAAATCACACTGAAGAAGTAAACTGTGATGCTACATGGATGATAATTTTTTTCATTCTAACTTGAACCAGGACTCTTACAGCTTTGCTTGGAAAAAATTTCAGAATGTCTGAGAAGAAAGGACAAAGTATAAAGTACACCAGGCAAACTCAAATAACATACTAAAAGTTACCTTCCAAGTCAGAGGCAAAACTACAAACAAACTCCAAACCATCCAGTCTACTGATCCACTTTGTCAAATGCTCAAAAGTTGTATGTGTAATCTGGTGGCACACACTTCCCTCTCCTGCTTCAGTGACATCTCTCTGCAGTTCCTTGTGCACGTTCCAGGGAAAGACATGTCTCCATCCAGCACTGTTCAGACAATGCCTTGCAAACCATATTGACTCAGTCTCTCAGAAATCAAGAGCTTTGCAATACACAAATAGCTGTTTTAGCATAGATCAAATATATTTTGGGCCATTTTTAAAACACCAGACAATAAGAATGTTTCATCCATCAAATATTTGTTTCTGTAAGGTACAATGCAAAATAATTAGGACTGACAGAGATACTATAAATGTGATACATTTATAATGTTACATATTTTCTTTCTCATGTTCTCTGAGTGAAATAGAAATACAATGAAATTGTGAAATATAATATGAATAAATACATGCTCATCCTTATCCAGTGTTCTTAACAAAAGCATTTGCTTTATGAGTAATTCAATTAGGACTGTGCTCACTGTTCACATTTCCACCTTGTTTCAGCAGTTTCTCTTTGTGATTCTTCTTTATCATGAAAGACAAGTTTTAACACCTCATTTTGTTCTGTAGAGTAGCAAATAGCCACCCCATCCCAATAATTCAAAACATTACACTGTTTAAGTACCTTTACATTTCTTTAGAAGGTTTGAGATCTTCATTAATGAGTGTTGGTACATCTCGTGAGGCAGAAAATGTATGAGTTAAATCTAGGCTGCATGCAGACATCTTAGCATGGAAGTCACCCATGTATGGTGCTAATAAACATGATGAATGCTGAAAGATCATTGACACTTTTTATGCTGATGGAATACAAGCCAGAAATCAAGAAGGCAGCCACATTCATAAAGAAAGTTCATAAAGGAAGTTCATAAAGAAATACCCTGCTGTCCTCCTGTAATTTCTTATCAGAGAAAGGTGGCCTTTAATTTAGGTGGGAGTAAAAGAAGCCCTTTGATTTGCTCCTAATAAAGTAACCCTAATCCCAGCACATGTTTTTGGTGGAACAAGAAGAAGCCAAAGCTTGAGTGGGCCACTGAACTCAATTTAATTTTATTTAAAGATGTAGTTTCAGCATGTTTATGTAAACATCAATCTGACTTAGAGAAAGAGGATGGGTCTTGTACACGTGTGAAGATTTTAATATCTGAAGAAAGATGGTATTTTATGTTGAGGAAGGGCTGGTTGGGCACATGATCCTTAAGATAAAATGGATTCAAGCATCCTCAGCTCTTTCTGTCAGAGGTTTTGACAACTGTGCTGTGGCCTGTGCCAGACCACAGAAGCCAACAGAGTCCGAAGATTGATGCAACCAGGCTTTTCCCAGGAAACAGACATCAACACAATTTCATTCTAAGGTGAACTGGTGTTCCAGATAAGCAAAATGTGTGGCTGGCTCACAAACAGAAAAAGAGAGAAGTAGCAGATTTTCTTGCAGCTCTCCAGCTGAACAGCTTGCAAAACTATGATTTCAATCTAACATTCATCCATAACCTTACACTCCCATAAATCAATCACCAAGCCCCATCAATAGCAGCTGGAATATGCCAGATATTTAGGCAAGCTGCACCACAAAGCAGTATTTTCTTAATGCTGCATTTGAATCCATAGATATACCTAAACACACTTTTCACCTGACAAATTTTTGCCTCAAAAATACTTTGAAGATACGTATAGTCTTTCTAAATTTTGCTAACTTGAAAAGGAAAAATGCCATGGAATTACAAAGAAACAAAATACATTTTGGAAAAAGAGAGTATGGAATCAGAATGTAAAAATTTTTTCCCATTTTTAGTTGTATTTTTATTTGTTCACACAAACACAGAGTATATACACATACGCATACAAAGTAATATTTAAGTGTGTGTTTGTATACTTACATGTATATATATATACATTACATATGCATACCTCCATTGAAACAGAAATGTTATATGTAAAAGACTTTATTTTATCCTGTTATAAAAATCTTTAAAGGCATTACTACTTAGTATATTAACTGTGTTCCTTTGTCCTTTGCATATTTTGAGATAAGCAGTAGCACTGTTTCACAGTACTTTCTTCTTTTGCTTAAGTGCCTTTGAATTTCTTAAGTTTTTCTCATTACCTGTGTTTGTTAAAATGACTTTTAACTTCCTCACTGTTCTCCCTGTTTTATTTCTGATTGTTCCACACATTTAGCTGATTTTCATTAACACAGGCAAAGCATCATACTCCTGCTGA
>NW_009953332.1:1507678-1508666 GCF_000747805.2 Chaetura pelagica
TGAAGAAAGTGAAAAAAAAATTACCATTTTTTGTGGCTGAAATAATTTATATATTTTGGTCATTTCATTTTTTTCTTTTTCACTCCCCTTCCCCGGTTCAGCTGCCTCACCAGCTGTTAGCATATCCTGTATTTTTACACATGGTTGTGCCTAGGCCCACATAAGCACAGGGTTGCCTTCACTCATGCTGAATGATATCCAGTTTTCCTTCACTCTACATTACCAAAAGGAGCTAATTGCCAGTACCTGGACTAACTCATTTCAATTGATCTCTCTACACTACACAATAGTTATTTTGGTGTAAAAACACCTTAGGAAGTTATGAGGAATCTCACAGCAAAACTATTATGCAACCAGAAATAGACCAGGATTTTTTCAGGTCTTTTGCTCAGGCTCTGAACCCCGAGTGATTCTTCCTCTGTCACCAAATTCAAGGCTTTTTGATCTTCTTGGAGAAGTCTGCAATTGCCACAGCTGGAGTTGGACTTGTTGCCAGCAAGGTTTTTGCATTTGCATGGAAAGCTTCTAGAGCCTGTTATAAATCTGCTGAAGTGAAGAGTTATCTGCCCTCTCTTCTGAGGGCTGAGGTGACACTTGCAAAGCTTTGTCTCACACACACTGGGAGGTTTTGAGAAATGTGTTCCAGTGGTGCCTATACCTGAAGAGATGGGGAACTTTTTTTTAATCTCTAATGGAATGAGATTGCATTCGAAAGCTGAAAGGAAGAAAACTGAGAGTACATCTAATCTACTAAGCCCAGAAAGCTTTGCTGTTTTATTTGGTTTGGTATGGGCCCTACAGAAAAACTCTATACATTACTACGCTTAGAGGGAGACTGCAGAGAGGAACTCTACCTTCCTTCCCCTCAGTGATGTTTTACGATTTTTATGTAAAATCACAAAGGGAGTGGGAAGGGAAGGGAAGGGAAGGGAAGGGAAGGGAAGGGAAGGGGAGGGAAGGGAGGGGGAGAAGGAGGGGGGGAGGGGAG
>NW_009953332.1:1508873-1517702 GCF_000747805.2 Chaetura pelagica
AGGAGAGGAGAGGAGAGGAGAGGAGAGGAGAGGAGAGGTGAGGAGAGGAGAGGTGAGGAGAGGAGAGGAGAGGAAAAACAAACAAACAAAAAAGGAAGGAAAAGGGAAGGAAAAGGGAAAATAAGGGAGAGGGAGAGGGAGAGGGAGAGGGAGAGGGAGAGGGAGAGGGAAGAAAGAGGGAAGAGAGAGGGAAGGGAACTAATTACAGGGTTTAGCTGTCCTAGTCCCTTTCAAGTGGTTGTCACAGTAGGAAATGAAAGGTTAAACAGGTTAGCTGATAGCAGGATAAGATGAATCACAGGCCTGTGTGAATTAATGCCAACAGAAGGATTGTTAATGCTTACACATCATTGCCATAAAAATGGCTTTTGATAGGCTGAATAACAGTGGTGTGAGTTATCAGAGTTCCACCCGAAAAGTCATTAAGAGCATGCAGCTATTGTCTTTGTCAATATCAGATTCAGATTTTCTCATTCTTTGTCAGAAGAGCTCAGCATCACCATTTGCTAAGGGAGTGATTTATGGAAATGCCTCCAGATCTGATGTGCAGTGGAGACCTGCCTGCCAGGTGCAGTTTACAGGATGAATGACCGTTTTAATTATTTCCCAAGGTGAAACAAATGGAGTGGGCATAAAGAGATGTAAATAATTTGGGTCTATGTCCTGCCTGAGACCTATGCATATGCTTATCTTCAGGGACCAACTGTGTGAAATTCTATGTCCATTTACAGGATAAACAAATGCAACTAAAAACATAAGAACTGCAAAATCCAGTTACAATCTGGTGAGGAATGCACAAACAATTAAACCTAGTGTTGCTTTTATTGTAGCTCCCATGTCAGAGACAGGACTAAGCACATATCATTTATACACATCATTTGCAGCCAGTAAATGTTAGGAATATTTATTATTCCACATACCAATAGCTCTGTGTTTTCTCTCAGCCAGCATGTCATCATTCTGCTTTTACTAGAGTTTCTTCTCCAAGTCCACAAAAGTCCATTAACCCTAAAACACACTGAGAGTGTTATTTTCAGCTAAAAGTACCACCAAGGAAGGAAGTCATAGAGCTCAGATGGTAATATTTCCTTGTTCCACCCAACTGCCCAAATACCCACACACTGGCAAAAAATGGGAATACCTTCCTAACCATTAAAATTACTTAGCTTCAAGGGCTTCCCTTCAGCTGAGGAACTGTTGGGCCAAACGTCAATGTATTTTGAAAAAGAGTTGAACACAAGTAAAAGACACAGATTTAAAAAAAAACAAAAAACCCAGAGTTATAAAAATAGATCTCACTCCATTGAAGTACTGAAACCTCAGCTTAATTATAAGTATATAAAGCAATACCTTGTATATAAATGAACCTATTTTGAGCCTGATTTTAAACATAGGCAGAACAGCTTGGTGGGCTTAGGATCATAAATCACAAACATCTAGGTACATTTTTATTTGGTTTTCTGTGGATTTAAATAAGGAGATGCATATTTATGTTTTATGTCATTATTTGTTTGCTCTCTACCATCAAACAACTGGACTCAGGCACTTCATTGAATCCAACATTTTCAGGGATTCTAATGAGAATCACATCTGTGGTACATGTGGGAGATGGATCCTCATTAGAAGGTATGTGGAAATTTGCTTTTAGATACCATGTTTTTCTGAATCTGAGGAGACAATTCTCTTCACTAAGGTGAGTGAAGAGAAGGTGATTGTTAAGTCCACCTCAGACATGTCATTTTTCAAACACTTAAATAAACTGCTAGATATAGAAAGATCTGGCTTTATCCAATGGCATTCGTTGTCCATGTCCTTTTCCTAGGGAAGTCTCCATTTGTTGTATCAGTGCCCGTAGTAAAGCAGGTGAATTTCATCTTCTTGTGCTTGGCCATTAAGTGAACTCAATCACTTCTTTCTTTTCAGGTGCACCAAGAAAGTTCTGTTACCACATGTTCAGTCAGGGCTAAATGATTGTGGCAGTGATGCTTTCATTTTATTTTTGCAGTTTGGGACACGAGTAATTAAAGCCTCCCCACATCCCACTACACCCCCAAAATGAAACAATTATTCATGCATGTTTCACTTCATGATATTACCCATTCTTATTTAATTTCAATAATATTTATTGAATAAAATTTTTCAAATATCAAATAAGAAAAAATAAGAAAAGTTAAACAAAAAGAATTAAGGTACATAATTTTGAATTTTTTACAAGGAAAGAGAGATTATCCATATCCTTTATTATATCAGTATTTTTTGCTTTTTATGGTTTTCTTTCAGTGGATATTTACGTTCTTGGTGGTTTGCATTTAGTATTTTGGTTTTATTGCAACACTGTGCTTTTAAATTGGTCATCAGGGAACAGTATAACGTCAGTCCAGATGGAACATGACGGAATGACAATCAAAAATATGGTGTTAGTTTGTAAGGATGGGTCATTAAGACAAGAAATGTTGAAAAGGACTGAACAGGCAATAAAAAGGTTGGAAGAAAAACGTGAAGGAAAAAAGGCAAGGGTGTGAACGTTAAGATTTCAAGATACAAATGCTGTTGCGCTGAACTAGATCATAAAGCAAATGGAATTTCAGAGCACATGAAATCTGAGTTGGGTCAAATCAGAGCTCTATATGGAAAAATAAAACATCACAAACTGTACTGGAAACAGGTTTAGGCTGCATGTTTCTAAAAGTAAAGCTTACAGCTAGCTTCCCATGTTATTTAGCACATACTTCATGCTAAAAGAACATCCTGTTTATCCATCTACAAGTCACCTACTTCCTTAACTAGCCCATGTGCACATTTTCAAAAAAAAATACCCTCCTGTGGCAAGGCAGTCAAACTAAGTCTTCAAATATTGTTGGTACTTTTGTTTTGGTTTTGAAGCAGAGAAACCACTTGGAAGGAAGCTCTTCTAGTTTTGTTTCTACGCAACAAAAAGGAACTGGTTGCAAATTTAACAGATCAGGAAGACATTGAAGTGTTTAATTAATACCTTTATTGCATAATGCATAATGAAAGATCAGATATGAGCAGCTGGCAAACACTGTATCAACACCAAGAGTTACGACCTTTTATATTGAAAGGACTCGGGCAGTCTGGGCTAACAGATTTCATTCCAAGAGAATAGTCTAATTCTATACAAGAAAATGAGAAAGTGGAAGAACATATATTCTGGATTATCTCATGTTATTTGACCACAAGCATAATATTATATCCTCTCAACTTCCAAAATAGGGAAGACACCTGGAAGCTGCTGATTGGCTGGGGTTACCTCTGTAAACATGTCTGGAAATGTTTTAGGAGCTAGTCTAGACTGAAAATCTGGGGGGAACTGCTCATAGAGTTAAACGATACAGATATCCTTGTTCCAGCACCTAGATACAACCTGTGGTACTGTTCAGCCCAGTAGCATAAATGTTTGATTGAAGCAATCTCAGGGTCTTAATCTGTATATAGTGAAGTGCTTCATCCACACTGCACTCCACGTTCTTTTGACCACCCCATTCCAGGTGCAAGAACACTCTAGTCTGCATTCCTTAGTTTCTTCTACATCAAAACAAGGCCATAAGGGCTGGAAGTTTAATATTAAAATCTCATCTGAAAATACTGTCAAGTGAAGAATAAGAATTTATTTGGACACAGGGTCCATGAGATTTAACTTCAATCTTCAGAAAAATTCTGGAAGAATAATGAATATATGTATAAGTACCTGGAAGAAACTAAGGAAATGAGTAAATTACAAACATGGGTTTGTCAAGCAGAAATAATTGCAGATAATTTCTTTTGATGATAAAATCAAAGCTTCTATCCATTGAGAAATAATAGTTACAAAGCAGCTTGTACCCAAAGAAGGCTCCTAAAAGAGTTTTGTGTGATGTTTTTTGACATTCTTCAGCCCAAGAACATGAACTGTGAAATGGTATAAAAACTGCTTGGAAAAAAGTACTTAGAAAGCATTAGGTACAGTACATTGTTCAAATGAGAGGAAGGACAAGGAAACATTCTTTAGGTGTCACTTTATTCTTGGCCCTGTCCAATGTCTTTAGAAATGGCTAAAGTGGAATAATACAAAGTAAGTTTATAAAATCTGAAGGTGAAAAAGCAGGGTGGAACTGAAACAATTCTGAAAAAGCATATAAAATGTTCTGCAAATGGTCTAACCTTAATAAAGAGAAGGGCAATATTCTTTCCCCAAGCAGGGAAAATCAGAGATGCAAGATGAGGAGCAATGTACACAGGAGCACTTCTTCAGCTATGCACGATGGCTGAGTTGTTTCAAAGCTGAAATAAACCAGTAATGTCACAGCTTTGGGAGAAAGAATACCACTCAGAGGTTTGAACGTAACTTTGTCCAAGAAAGCGTAGAAAATTATGTTCCTTCTGTTTTACCCAGCACATGCCTAACCAGTATGTGTTTCAAGAAAAATGCATACTAATAGTTAAAAATGCAGAAGAGGTCAATGGGAATGAAAAACAATGAGAAAACTAATCCTTCAGAGAAGGTTTCAAAAGCTGGCATCAGTTAACCTGAAAAGAGAAAATAAAAGTGGGAGTTATGAGAAAATATGCATGAGGATCTTTCAGGAAACAAGGAAAGTGCATCTTCTAGGTAATGTATGCAATCTCCATCCCTTGAGAGCTTAAAAATGAGATTAAACAAATCTCATTCTGAAATGACATAGATATAGATTATTTGACTTTGGCACAGACATTGGTCTACTTTATGTCTAGAAGTCCTTTCCAGCCCTATTTTTCAATTATTATAAAAGGTCTTTGAGCACTGTCCAAGAGAAATTGTGGATTGTTTACAAAGTCAGATTTTTTTCTGTAAAAGTTGATAAAAATCTAGAACTGGAAAGATGTCCAAAAATGACTGGGCTTATAATAGTTTTTGTGTGTGAAATCATTGAAGGTAGAATACATGCCTCAGGTTACAGTTTTGTACCCCTCACAATGCTTCAGCATTGAGCCTTTCACTAAACAGTTTTCTGGAAGGACCCAAGTTGTCCTGTAAAATTTGCTGACATCAAATTCAAGTTTGTCTTCCTTGCCTGCACTAGTCCAGATATTTTTTAGTCCATTCCTTTAACACTACACAAAACTGAAGATTATGCTAATCTCCTAAAGCAGGTGGTTAGTTCACTATTGTTCTTAAAAACATGCAGAACAAAAACATAGTAATGCACCTAAAAAACCTGGGAAGATACTACCCCTCACCTTCCCTTTTCTCCAAAAGACCATGAAATTAAAACAGGCTTCTAACCTAGGCTCCTGCTCAGATGTGACAAAATCTATAGCGAACTCTGTGAAAACCTTCCTTTGTATGTTATTTGTGTAAAAATAGGTTTTTGCATACTATTTTAGCTAAAATTTACAGATGTAAAAGAAAATGTAAAGACAACACCTACTAACAGTTAAAATGACAGGAAGGAAGTAAAAGGAATATCAAATAACAGAAAGACACTACCAGATACCAAAGTATCCTTAAGGTTTTTTTTAAAGTCTTCACTTTATCAGAACAGAAGTTTAGGTCTCTTCTAAAAAGTTCAGCTGTCATTTTGACATGCGACATGTAAATGAATAATTTTAATGAATCTCTGAGCAATTTGAAGGCAATGTTGAAAGCAGTACATGGCAAATAGCAGTACTTGTGCTGAAATACATTAAAAAAATAATTAAGTCCAGTGCAAAGGTTCATCCCATATACCTTGGAGGGCTGAATTCAGAAGATGGAGTGTAACCTAAAAAACTGAAAAATAACAGGCATGGTGACAGATGTATGTAATCTTGCTCTATCAGAGACAGTGGAAGTTGCAAAACCACACACCTCCTGCTTTCTTTTGAAGCCAAATTTTCTACGTATGCAGAATGCATAGCAAAGGTTTTGTTTTCTTATCTTTGCTATCTTTAGAACTGGAACCTGTCAGAACGCAACCTGCTAAGCACCATGGTACAAGCTGTGAAACTAATGAAGAATAGTAACTTTAAATAAATATTAACCAAAATAAACAAAACAAAAAATGCACTCTAAATATTAACTTTCCTTCAAAGACCCAGGTTCTATCTCAGCTGTAGCCTACAAACAATTCTTACTTTCTTGCTCTGTTTCTTGAAAAAGTTCCATGAAATTAAACATAATATAATACAATATTATTTTTTCCAGTCATATTTATTACTAACTTCATTATATATTTACAGATGGAGACAAACTAGGAGCTTTTTTCGATAAATCTGCTAAAATAATGACATAAAAAGTATTATTTTAATGACCCTGAGTAATTTTACAGGAAACAAAATTTCAAGTTACAAGGTTACAAGAGGGTATAAACATGTGTAATCCCTCTGCCATACTTTATCTCATGCCATGTTATCTTATTCTTTTATGTGAAAAAGAAAGACAGGTGGGCAGACAGATAGATTAACATTAGTTATGAAATTAATGATCATTACCACCACCTCACATCATCATTTCCTCATGTAAGAACATGAGGGCTTACACATACTGGTTTGCCAGGTGCATGTCTCTCCATTTATGCTTGGAAAAATGCTGCTATGCCAGGAACATGACAACACAACAGCGTGATCATGTCACAGGCAGGCACACCTATCTGGGTTTTCTTTGAGCCACTGTTACTAAAATGACTGTGACAGCCTGGTGGCAACAAGTCTATTAATCTCCCCTTTGCCTCCTGCCTGGGACAGGTTCTTGGTTGACACCAAAACTTACACTGGCCATTATTTTAGCTGTGCCAGCTTGATTAAAACTAACTCAAATGTTTTTACTCAGACTTTATTCACATCTCCATTTAGTCGTGCAAAAACATTTCAGGGAACACCACCGTTTTATACATGACCAGAGTACTCAAAGTGGCAGATCTTTTGTTACCAGAAAGTATATTGTTCCTCATTTTGCACTCAGACTCTGGAATCAGGTGAAAGCTTCACAGAAGTGGAGTGAGTGAACAGCTGCACTCTGTCACTTATATATCTGAGAAAACGAACAAGTATAAATTAATCTATCCTGGATTGTTTGTGATTCATGATTCCCTAACTTGCTAAACATTTCAAAAAGCAACATGTGCCTAATATGTGGGGGTTTTAATTTTCTTTGTCTTTTTCCTTAACAATATCCATTCTTCCGACTGCATACCATAACCTCCCTTGTGGGAGTCCTGCCATTGCTAGCTAGGGGCAGTCAGGTACAGCAATGTTCATGGTGGTCTTGTCTTACATGCAGAGAAGTAACCTAGTCAGACTTCAAACCTCACTTCAGCTGAAGACTTATTTTTCTCATTTGCGAAGCATTCCTTCAACAGGTTTAAAATCTTTTAGAGGCTTCCTCTCCGCGGTCACCAGAAAGTAAGGTTGATGTGTGCATAAACACCTGATGTAAGTTTTCACCAGACTAGCTCAGACAGGCAAAACCATGAAGACATGATTTCAGAAGCTGGGCTTTTATAGTCTCTATGCCAAACTTTTGCTGATACATTTATCTGAAATAGTTTTGTGTCTTGGCCTCAAACTTATCTTCTTGAAGGTAACCCATTTATCCATAACAAGTGCTTGCGACTAGAGGATTTTTCCGAGTTTTGGGTACGTGTCCAAATATAACTCCTAATAAAATAGATGCCCAGCTAAGTGATTCTAAAAATCTTGTTTAGAAAGGGCTATAAAAATGCATGTAAGACTGCTATCACCATCTGAAATTCCTAAAGAGTGACAGAATATCATCCAGCTACTACAGAATTATGGAGTTTATTGCCAAAGCTTTCAGAACTTTGTATAAGTACATAATTAAGTATATACACACAAATAAAGGTGTCTATGCATGAATACGTACAGGACTGAGTAGCTGAGAATGTAGGGTAGGTGACAACCTTGGAGGCAGGACTGGTCTGAACTGGATCTTGTAGCTCTACTTGGAGCTGTAAATCACAGTACAGACGTGGATTTATTCCCCAGTTCACATACACGTAACAGGAGAATACAGCAAAAAGTGAGAGAGTTGAATTTATACTCCTGCAGTGCCTTCAACTTTAAGGCACGTTGCTTACTCTTCATTTAGTTTCTCCACCCCCAAAAGGCCAGTAAAGCCAAACAATGCAGGAGTTCTCCCTTGCAGGGTTTCTGCTGACAGTAGGAGTATCTCCTGCCCATCATGAAGCTCCTCCAGGAGGGCCAGACCCAGTGCAGCCGACCCTGTTCACTCCTGCTGCCTTGGCAGAGGGTCCAAGGAGTAGAGGGGAGATGGCATCCTGTGCACTCCCACAAGGTGTCACTCTGCCTTTCTGGCCACTTCCTAAAGTGAGGGAGGCTACTGCCTTATCCCTGGATAATAGCTCAGCAAACCGACGAGAGGCTCAAAGGGTCCCTTCATACACGAATGAGCACCTGGTCTCTTGTCTCCTCAATCTTCCCACAGAGTGGTCCAAACTATCCTTCTTTCTTCAGTCAGTGATTTAGTTCCCAAGATGAAATTTGCATCCCCCCAACTCCAGCAGTACCTTGGATTAGTGCTAACACAAGGACGAATAACATACACATCTCTCCTACCTCCCTCCACCCAGACACACCCTTCATTTGGAATGGAAACTTAGACTTTTATTCAAATCTTCATCTCCTTGTTGCTATTGACTAAGGAGAAGGGAGTGAAGAGTTCTGGTCTTCCAAGCAGCTGTAAGGCTTAATTGGTGCCAGCAAGTAATAATTTACATAGTTGGCTTGTTTAAAATAAAATAAAATATTTAAAAAAAAAACAAAAAAAAAAATCAGTCACTGCATCCAATAGCAAGGGGTGCAAGGGAGAGGGAATGTCTACCAAACAAACAA
>NW_009953332.1:1518082-1539919 GCF_000747805.2 Chaetura pelagica
TTGTAAAGAGTGTTAATAGCCACACATTCAAAAATGTGTTGACATCATCACAGTGATGGGCTGTGGCCCAAGGATTACCCCAGGGACAGCAGCTTGTTCCAATCAAGAGCAGAAGAGCAGTGCAGAAAACAATGAAAAACATTCCCTCCTGTGAGATACAGATCCAAGCTGCTTATGAGCCATAACCACTGTGCAGGAATACTCACTAAGAGATGAATTGTCTTGCAGTGACCTGCAGGGAAGGTATTTTGTAGACAAAATGCCATGGTGAATAGGTCTAACATGCTTTATCTCACTCACAGCTGTCTATTTTACAAGCAGTGCTGACTTTGGGCCTGTTGTACCTGCTGTGTAAATAGTCTGTAACACATTTTTGCATAGGGATGGTATTTTATTTCTTTCATATTTTACAATACATGTTACAATGGACACATACTGACTTGGACACACCACTGTGTAAAGGGAGTCTTGCCGTGTAAGCATCCACATAAGTCCTGGTATCTTGGAAAGGCTCTTGTGGGTCCCTGAATTTCAGAGTATCTTGAAAACTAATGGACCATACTTAGGTGGAGAACTATTATATTTAAAATCACAGACATTAAAAATGGATCAGTGTAAATGTTCATTGGAGGGTTACAAAGGTACAGTCTAGCCCTAAGAAGCCAGAGGTCAGAAGTTCCCATTTTTCATTGTTTTGCTGAACTCTAGGAAACCTAAAATAATAATAATTTTTTTTAAAAGCACAAAAATAAAAATAAAAAAAGAAAAAAAAATAAAAGAAAGATGGAAAAAGAGAGACAAAAGCAAGAGGCTCAGGGGATGCACAAGGAGAAGGGGATCTCCTGAGCCCTTTCCTGCATCTCAGAAGAGTGAGCAAGCAGAGTGGAAGCCCTGGGTGGGCAGCACCAGCTGCCTGGGGAGCCCCTGCCAGCACAGTCCGTCCCTGAAGCCAGCTCTGGCAAGGCTCTGGCTGTGCATAGCAGCTCAGCCTCTGGACATATTCCGCAGCAACTGCAATGAGGAGGTGGAACCTTGGGATCAGTAGCACTGACCACATCTTTGACCAGGTGATGTTTGGCACGACTTAGATGATCTGGATGCTGAGGGTCCCTCACTGCCACTATCCTGCATCTGCCTCACCCTCTCATCTGCCTTGTTCCATCTCCTTCATAGCTCACTGGGCACCTTCCCTCTTCTGCTCACCTCTATTTCCACTGTTTCCCTCCTCATTAAACCAAGAAAGGAAGGAAATTTGGTCATGCAAATAGACCATTTTGCACAGTCCGTCCCTGAAGCCAGCTCTGGCAAGGCTCTGGCTGTGCATAGCAGCTCAGCCTCTGGACATATTCCGCAGCAACTGCAATGAGGAGGTGGAACCTTGGGATCAGTAGCACTGACCACATCTTTGACCAGGTGATGTTTGGCACGACTTAGATGATCTGGATGCTGAGGGTCCCTCACTGCCACTATCCTGCATCTGCCTCACCCTCTCATCTGCCTTGTTCCATCTCCTTCATAGCTCACTGGGCACCTTCCCTCTTCTGCTCACCTCTATTTCCACTGTTTCCCTCCTCATTAAACCAAGAAAGGAAGGAAATTTGGTCATGCAAATAGACCATTTTGGCACTCACAACCAAGTTTAATTGGGGAGAAGGGCTCAATGCTCAGACAGAAAGTAGATCTGCTCTGCTAGCCAGTCCTTCCCCTCTTTCATCATCCTTCACTATCATGTTGCCTGGGTGGGATGTCATGAAAGGATATACCACTTCACTATGAAGATAAACAACTGAATTTTTCAGATTCTTGGGTTCATCCCTTTCTTTGAGAAATTTTCAATTGTGAAATCCCAAAATGTGTGAGATTCTGGAAAAGCCAAAGACAGGAAAATGGGGAAGTGAAAAAATGAGAATAAATAAAAGTATGGGGAGATGAGCCCTTAGAGTTCCTCAGAAGGTATAAAATTAAGGAAAAAAACCCACCCACTTGGAGAAATTCTCATAAAAACTGAAACAAACAGCATTTTGAGTTGTAGCAAAGGGATGGGGAAGGAAAGATATTCCTATTGGTTAATCACAGCCACCACAAAGATGACAGGTCACTATATTAATGATGAGAAATTGAGAAATTCTCAGTGCAATTAAAACTTGCCAATTTAATTTCTTTTTCTAACCACTCCACTGAAGAAAATGCCATACTTATTTTTCTATCTCTTCTACATAGTGGGACATATAAAGGAAGAGTGACAATACATATCCTAATTTTTTTTTTCTTCCAACATTGCCTCCTGCAAAATCCAACTAAAATATTACAATGCTGACCAAACAAAAAAAAGCTTTTGGCAGAATCAAACTTCAAGTGATAAGCGGCTGTGCTGAAAACTATGAAAAGCAGAAAGGAAGAAAGGAAAGAAGGGAAGAAAGGAGAAAGAAAGGAAAGGAAGAAAGAAGGGAGGAGTGAAGAGGGGAAGGAAAGAAAGGAAGGGAGAAAGGAAGGGAGGGAGGGCAGTAAAGCCACCCTTGACTGGGTGGCAGAATCTGCATTTGAGAGCATGACCCCATATCCTTCAGTGTCAGGGAAGGAAACAATGTTGTAGGAAAAGATTTTCCACAGGGGATAGAAACTTTCATCCCCATCAACACTGGCAGGGGCCTGGGTAGAGTGAAGGGGTCTAGGCCAGGGCTGCATCACCATAGCATGAAGGAGGAAGCCAAACCAGAGAACAGGAACTTGCCCTGGTTTCTTAAGTTGCATAGTACAAGTGACAGGATTGCGGTCTGATTGGTAAAAGTGCTAGTGATCCCGGGCATTAACCAAAACCACGGTTTTACTTAGCTTGAAAGGGATTTCCTTGCCTTCTAGAAATAGCCATAGCACTTCCTTTATTGCAAAACAAACTCAGCCAATGAGTTTAGTGTGCTCTGAGAGCATAAGTAGAATTGATCAGTCAGATGCTAGTGAGGAAACTCACCCTGAAATGAAATGCAGCCATCATGCTTCTCACAGCAGCATGGCAGAGAGACTAAATTGTTCTCAAATTAGACTGAAAGCTTTAAGAGGAATCAGAAAGAAATGAGAAAAAGTGAACCAATCTCCCGGAGGAAGCACTGCAAACCAGCTACTTCCAAAAAAAGCAAGCATTTAATAATTTTTTAAGGGAAACAAGAAAATGTTTCAACTTTGAAATGTTGATTTGGAATGGAACATCTTGTTTGTCAGTGCTGAGTCAAAACATGTTTAATTTCTTAGATCAAGGCACTGAAGAAGGAAGATCTTAAAACTTTAAGTTAGTATTTCTATGACAAGTAAAAATTATCTTTACCTGTTAACATGATTTTGTCAAAAAAACCCAAATCGTGTCATTAATGAATCACCTGAAAGGGACTGGGTAAAGGTCTGGAAAAGTCTGAAGCTGTTTCTTACACTGTTCATTCTACCATACCTAACTGTAATGAGGACTCACAAATTTTTTTTCCTAGAGCAGGTCATCATCTCCAGCTTTCTTCAGCTTGTTTTTGAAATTAAAGGCTCTGTTATGCCTGGTTCCTCAAAGTGTTGATTTCAATTTGTCAGTAGGCATACGAAGGAAATGGAAGTCAGGGCAGATCCAACAGATTTGGAGACATCAGAGTAAAATGTTCCCATATTTCTTCATCCAGCTACAAAATGAAAGCTCCTAGCTGTCTTTCTGACACCAACTGATCTCTCTCTTTCAAACCTGTAAGGTAAAAAAGACCTATACAATTTTATATTATGCTGAAAAATTTCTTGCATCAGGTTCTTCCTGCTAAAGTCAATGCAAAAGCACTCGCTTTGATTTCCATGAGTATTACAGGTTTTTCTTACCTGAAAGGCTGGAAGTTCCAAGCACTGTTGCCCCAACATCACCTAGTTAATCATTGGACATTAATGTGACATATATTAATTCCTTGCATATTTTTTCTTGACAGTTATCTAGGCAGCAGTGAACACTTTAAAGCAGTTCCTGGTTTGCACTTGTCTAGAGTCTTAACAAAGTTTAATTGTAATTTACTTGGCCTGTATGGTAGGAATATCTAGCATATCACAGCTTATTCTTCCCACATGTAAGACCATTTCTTCTAATTGTTTCATTGTAGCATGTACAACCAGAGACACACTCAAACAGAGGGAAAATGAGATGGATTAATCTTAACAGGTGGTTTTGAAATTAAACTAGGATTTACTACAATAAGTACAATTATGCTGTCTTAGTTTTCCATAACAGAGTTTGGAAAGATGCAATATTTCCTGTACACACAACCGCTGTCCCTCAGGGCTGATGATATGAAGATACTTGTTTAAATTCACTGAGCTTCATACATGTGGGAGAACTGGATAACTGACAATAACATCTAATGATGGCTAAAAAAAGTGACATAGTATTGCACCTTGCTAATCTAGCACAGCACATTTTTTCACTGATTCTGGGTAAATTCAATAATTGGCTTTCACAAAGACTTTGCTGGGCCACAGGTTGAAGAATAAAATAAAAGAACCAATTATCAGTAAGAGGTCAGAACTTCAGAAAAGCATGAGAAACAAGGAAAATTGGGAAATTTTGGAAAATGCTAATCAAATTCTTTTCTGGGTCATGCAGACCTTTGCTTGAACCATTCCTCCTTGAAGAATGAGTCTGCTGGAAGTAATATGCACTGTCCGTGGACCTTTTCTTTTGATCTTCACTTGTCACAGTCTCAAATTAACTGAAACACATGTGGGGACCTGGTTGAGAAAGGTGTGGTCAGATTTCAACTATAATCACGTAGTTGTCCCTGTATTAAGGTTCTGCAGAGTGGTTCTGTGGAAGCCTGTCTTCCTATTGTGATAAACAGCAACCTCATCCTGCATAAACTGCATAATGCCTGATATGACTGTGCAGGACCACAGAGCAACTAGTGGAACTGGACAATGCAGGGGATTGCTGGAAATTAGCATTGCTTTGCAACTGCAGGAACAAAATTAACTCCAGATCAGGGCAAATGTTGCAAAAACATTTGCATGATTTGTGCTGAATAAATCTTACAAGCTTATCTGTGTTACTGCAGTTTAATCTCTGATAGTGTTTGCATTTCAAAGAGAAAGATGGGTTGAAAGAAGAAGGAAGGAACTGATTCAGCACAGCACTCAAGCAGCTGCTATTACAGTGATCACAAACATTAAGTTAAGCTTGTACTAAGTATTTTGCTGATTGGACTAAAAGACTGTCAAATATCCTTTTGTTATAAAGAGAGGTTTCCACTTGCATCTCCTGGATCAGACGACTAAGGAAAATTGTATGCTGATGTGGTCTCATAGACTTGAAGATTTCCAGCTGTCAAAAATTGCCTTATGACAATTGTAACAATTATCTGAGGAAAGAAAGGTTTAGAGCCATGGAAAATCTACCTTTAACTTCAACAAAATAGTTTACTATTAACATTTCTACTGAGAGAAACATAAAAAAGCATTACATGGTTTATTCTGCAAAAAGGTGAAAAACGACAGGCAGAAAAATATCCAAATGGTGGAAGACCACAAAACCTTTAATTACAGCTGCATCTTAGCAGTGTGTGAAATTATTTCTGTACATTTTACACATACTGCAATGAAAGTGAGACACAAAGGCCAGTTATTTTGGTAAGCAACAAGATACTGAATTTGAGAACTGTCTCGAAAGGACAGAGACACCTGGCTTTTTGGGGCTCTGTGAGCTTGAACTCTGTCCTTTATTTCTCCACCTGCAGGTGGAAGTATGTTATTTTCTTTCCTCACATGGCATTTTTTACATGAAATTTTCTCCTACGAGCTGAAAGATTGCATGACACTTGGTGCCTTGATTGGTTGGAGTAAAACAAAATCTCTATGTATCATGGCTCAGGTGCTTGCAGACACTTTCTGGTCCTTAACATTTTATTGATTGCTTTTGGCTTGAAACTGCCTTTCTCAGACAAATGAGCATGACAGCCTCATAAGCTGTGAACTCTTCTGAGACTGCACTTTGCACATTCAGGGATTGAGCTGGGAAGAGCAATCATTGTAATTACCATTGAAATCCCAGATCCTGGAGTCCCTGTGAATAACAGCCACAAACTGCACCCATGTCAGCCTCCCTGCAGGCTGTGGTGCCAAGAAAACAGAGAAGGCTGAGGCAAAACCACAAAGAAGTTGCATAAAAACCTTCATTAATAGAATTTTAATAATTATTTGACTGAGCTTTATGGCTGATCCTGGCCTCAGTGAGGTCAATGGGAGATCTTTGTACTGACTTCTGTCTTTTCAAGGTAACATAAAACTGGTACTTAAGTGTGGTGGGTGTAGAGCCACTTAAATTTCAGCAAAGTAAAACAGAACTGGAGTTGGGACCACTATCAAAGAAGTTGATTATGAAATGTCAATGGAAGTATGAAATAAATAATAATGGCTTTCATTTATAAACAAATAATTGAAGTTTAAAAACTAATCCTTTAATTGGAACAGTTGAAAAAACAATAAGAGTCCCTCATATTTTTGAAACCCCCCATAACCCATAATACTGAGATTGTGGATAATATAATTAACATCAGTGGCACTAAGTTGAATTGCCACCATTGAAGAATTGGCCTATCATCTGTGGGAGTGTTGTGGCTCCTAGCTTCATATGTGAAAACATACACCATCTACCAATCTACACTGGCCCAAAGAGGTCTCAGAATCCGGTTGATACCTCTTTGGCTTCATTTAGATGACCCACCAGAAGCTAAAACATCTCTTCTGGTGAAGCTTGCTGAAGTAAATGGTTTTCCACAAATTTATATGCAAACATGCTGAAAGAATAACATATTTGCAGCCAAAATGTTTGTGGTCCACTAAGGGTCTGAGTCATAATAAGTTCAAAAGGACAGGAGTAAGCCTCAGAATGTACAAGAGAGTGTGTCATTTTATCACCTTTATTTCTGCAACTCCTTCACAGCCTTTTAACAGCACTGAAAATACACTGCTCTGTTCATTATCCTAGTTTTATAAAAGCCAGATTATGAGCATACAGCTGGGAACATTGCAACACTTTAATTGCACTCATTGTAATAAATGGAGCCTGTCTAACAAGAGCCTTCAAGTAACAAGTACAGGAAAAAAATAGTATCTGAATTCATTTGTGAGAGTTCAGGTTTTCACAGTTGGTATGTCTGGCCCCAGAAGTCTCATCACCATTAAAAAAACCACACCTGTCTGTCAACAAAACATATCACATGCACGCTCTTACTCATAATCATACATATGTGATTGACTAAAGACTGCAGCATGGTTACCCTACTTGTATACATTGAGATTTAGGAACCAAAAAAATTTTACCTAGACTCACAAGGAATCAAACCTTGGCCAGTTTTCTGGCCATCAAGGAAATGTTAACATTCTACAATGAGAACTGGAATCTGCATCCTGACACCAAGGCACCACCAAATCTTTCCTTATACCATGACACATATTCAGAGCTCTTTGAAGCCAGTGGTCGCCTATATCCCTGACATTTCCATGAACAGAGAGTTATTATCTTACTAGTTTCACAAATGCAAAACCTGGTAACCTAAGACTATCCATTTGAGGAGAAATTTATTTTTGTGCAGCACCGAGCACTCCAATAGGCAAGCTTAGCTCCAGCTGGCATTGCAAAGGAGGAACAGGAACACATGTGTTCATCAGTTCTTTGCTAAATAGAGCTTGAGCCAGGAGTAAATTCACATATATGGGAATTTTTCTATCCAGTTCTTTTTTGCCAGCACCAGGATAGTCAATTCTATTTGTTACATGTATTTGGTGGCTTTCATTCCCCTGGTGCCTCTAGTAGTGACAGAAACAGGAAATGACTGACTAGAAAGCACCTCAGAGTAAAGCCTTTGTCCGAGAGAAAGTTCAAGCTGCTCTAAAAGAGATTCTTTACTAAAAAGTGCTTCCAGGCATGTGGAAAACAGAGGAATTCTCTTACCTTGTTTAACATTGTTATGCAATTAACTATATTAACACATTAGGGTTTTAAAGGCCCCCTTTTAAGAAACAAATTCTGTTTCCATCACATGTACATAAACCTCTATTTATTTATTTATTAATCTCCCCCCAGTTTCACTTGGAAAGCCTCACTGTTCTTATACTTCATTATTCTCCAGGAAAACCTGAATCCAAGAGTCTCTACCAATGGAGGCAGCCAAGCAGACAGAGGTCGTTCCGTTATACTCAGGCACAGGCGCAACTGATTTACAGATTAACTGATTAACACTGTTCCAAAGCTGGAAACAACAGACCTAGCCATCCAAGAGCTCACCTCAGGTCTGGAGAGGACTCTGGAGGACCCTATATATAGCAGGTGGTTGTAGGCAGGGACTGCTTCTTTATTTCTGTTGTTCAGAAGTATTTATATATGCAATCTTCTCCTCACACCTCATCCTGATATGCAAAGAGATTGGTCTTACTTGTCTTTGTCATCTTGTAGGGTCCAATCCTTTGTATCCTGTCACCACTGTATTTTCATAGGTAGTGCCCATCAGGCCAAGTTCCCTCTATCATCCTTTTCACCACTAAAAGGTGGTTTCATCAATACAAATGTAACACCTCTTTATTATGGTCTTATTACAGTAAGGCAGCACTACAAACACCTGAGGCTCCTTCACTGTAGCGTAAAAGAGCAGTCAGGATAATAACAAAAGCTGCTACATGAAGCAATTACCCAGGGAATGTGGTAAGCAGGAATATAATAGGGCTGTGCCTTAAGTGCAGTAAGCACAATTTGGCTCAAAGGAAGCAAAACAAGCCATAGAAATTCCTTCCCACTGCTGGTGGGTTTGTTTTGGTTTTTTTTTTTGTTTGTTTATTAATTTTAACTCCTGGACTAATTAGTCATTTAAACGGGATTTGCTGACAGCATAATGTGCTCTACGTCACTGCACCTGCTGACTGTTGTGAAACTGAAGCTGTGTAAGTGTTGTGTGATGGCAGTAACTGGAACAGCATGGGCCCCAGAGGCAGTTTCAGAGCAGAAACTTACTGCAGCAAATGTAGGAACATGCTAAATTACTGCCTGGCTTTATTTTCTCGTTTGTTTCTTTCTGAAAAGCATTCTCTGAGGACAAAGTTGACATGTTGAACATGGGCACCAAGAGTGTTGGATGTTTTGCTTTGAGGCTGTGGGGAATAAAGTGCAAGGAAGAATCCACAGTCTATTTCAAACCTGGCTGAAGTTTGCCAGTGAAAGAAGGAAAAGTAATGTTATAATATACAATACTCCATTTCTTTCTGAACATAACAGAAACCCTTTCGAAGAGGCTGAAATTCATGACTCCTGAACATTTGGGGAAGAATTTGCAAAGTTAAACCTTCAAGCTAGTGCATGTAAAACTTGATAACTAGCTGTTTATACTTCTGATCAGCATTCAAAGAGAAGACAATTTAGTTTCATACAAAAAAAATGAATGCATAAAAAAAAAATTATAAATATTGTAAACACAGTAAATAAATATTCAGGAAGCTGCAAGTGATTCCAGAACAAAAAGAAGTAGTAAAACTTCTTTGTAGTAGTACTAAAACTGTGCTTGCTGAAGTCCTTCATGCAAACTGCTCCAATCAGTTGCTCTGAAGTTCAGGTAAGTCTGGTAATAAACATTTTCATAGTCTGCCAGGTATGAACAAATTGTCCTCTGATTTTGGTCAGTGACCACAACACTGAAGTCTCAGACTGTTGTTATTTTCTCTCTCCACCCCATTTTTTATGAAGAGGAGTGATGGAAGGAAGGAGAGGTATTTGTAAGAATAGCCTGATGGTCTGCTGTAGTTTACATATTTATCTCTTTGCCCTCCAACACCGCTCTGAAGGTTGAGACTTGGTGTGTTACTTCCTGCACTCAGTAGATCGGCCATGCTCCACCTGTTAGGAACCTCTTCCCCAGAGATAATATTTACTCTCTTCCCAGACGTCCTTAGGAACAACAAGCTTTAGCCTGTAATGATTCTCTCTCTACCCAAACCATTACAGATTCCTTCCCCAGTGCAGAGTGCTCATGGCCATTTGGACAGCTTCCCAGAAGAAGCTGTTTAGGGTGATTAAACACAGAGGAACCAAGCTGGGTCATGAAGCTCCTGAGATGCAAATAGGCAATGGATGCCATGTAAACTCTTCCCTGTGCATCTGTCACTGGCCATTGTCAAATGTAGGATACAAAGTGGAAGGGTCTATTTTTCAGTCTCAGTACAGTCAACCTAACTAACAACTGGTAGAGTTAGTCTTCAACCTTGTGGCCTATCTCTACCTCCTCCCTCTCGGTTCTTCTGCTGGCTCAGCAATTTAGAGGGAAGAAGAAATACAGTTTTTGATACCCATGTTCACTTTGCATACCTTCCATAAATACCCAGGAGCACCCACAGGGAACACCTGAGAATTCCCAGGTCCCATTGCTGGATTTTTCCCATTACTTTCTAGTGATGTTTCCCCTTTCACTTCACAAAGGGCAACAAAATTCACCAAGGTATTTCTCCTGCTTTTCCCTTGTAGAGGCTGCCAATGACACTTGCTGGACAAAGAGTATGTATAACACTGTGGTAAAACAGGAAGGTGATAGTTATGTTTGGTGTTCTGAGAAAACTTGGAATGAGGTTTCTAGCAGCATGAGTCTCAGCCCCAGCAAGTGAGAAAGACATCATCAGCTTAATATTTTAGGGATGCTATAATAAACTGATCACAAAGCATCAGAGCATGTGGAGTGGCCTCTTGCCTCCTCAGGCAGTCCTGCCATCATCCCCAGAGAGTGCAGCTCAGGCACTGAGGTTACCTATGAGTCATGGTGACCTAACAGTTTCAGGAAGGCAACTGCTTTACTGGTCTTAGAAAGGGCTGGAGAAAATGAAAAGGGAGAAAAATAATAACAAGAAAAAGGAAATTTCACTTTACATCTCTGCAGTGATACTGATCATCAGACTATTGTGTTTATTTTGGCACTGCAATGTATTTTCATTAGGTCATTTGAAAAATAGCCACTGCAAGAGAATGGAATTCCTTCTGATTAGTCTTGTGCAGAGGCAACTTAGTAAGAGTGGAGAAGGAGATAGATACAGAACAGAAGAGCTGAGTACCTTCAGAAGGTAGACATCTCCTCCAGCTTCTGCTGGTTTTCCCTCTTTGTCTGGAGTATGGCTGTATCTCCATGGGGTGTAAATAAAGGAGGAACTGAGATGAATTCATGCACTGAATGAATTTCACATCAGGAACTTGATTTCAGCTGGCCTGTCAGTGACCCCAACTGTGACCTGAAACAGACCTCTTTAGTGGTTCAGGAACAAAATCTGATTCAATATGCCCTTGCTTTGTTTGCTAACTCCCTTCCCAATCTCTTCCATGCAGAGAATGACCACATTGACAAATGGCTATTTATTACACGTGCTAGTTACCATCTAGAATTGAACCAATTTATGATGAAGCAGACATTCAACATTCCCTAGGGGTAAGCAGAAGGGGCAGGGTTGTCCTGAGAGAAAGATTGCCTTCTTTCCTGCAATAAATAAGAAACTGTTACCTGTAGATGAAACTCAGGTTAATGGTTTGGGTTTTTTGCATATCTTTACATGCGGCTACACCTTTCAAGGTATGTCTATGGCTCAGAAGTGCTTTTTAACTTCCATGATAAGAAAGAAGCATGATCCAACATCCTGAAAACATCTGAAAATCCAGACACCATGAGGAGTACAGAGTGAAGCCTCTCCTCTGACTTGCAGTTCACATGGTTGGTGATATCCAGGCTCTGGCTCAGGACAGAAGGTGCAGAGTCAAAAGAGCTATGGACTATCTGCCAGCTACAGGCTTACACTCTAGCCGACAGGATGAACTAAGAACTTTTCCAAGCCTCATTTTCTACATCTATCCCTGGTGTTCAGCAATACCAACTTCATTACCACTAACTGTTTGAGACCCCTGGATAAAAGGGCACAATTATGTTATTAAATTGTAACTGTGCTGTCTAACTTGCTATTAATAATAATAACAACATTTATTTCTTGCAAAAGAGATTTACTTTGGAGCAACATTTTTCATCTGGTAGAAGTAATTACTAAGCAAGATCCTGCATGTCCTCATTCTCTCAGATTGGCCTTCCCCTTGCAAGGATTCAATTTAATTTCAGGCATAACTCCCCTGAAGTGAAAGATGGAGCTGGGGGGATCAAACCAGTGAAAGGAGTAAGAGAGAATTAATCTGAGAAATCCTTTTTATATGAACAGGACCACATTGTCCTATGTTTACTTATCATCAGTTCATCTGGATACAAGCCGAGGGTTTCAACACAGAAAGCAAGAGACCTTAGTCCGGTGCTAAGTGTTTATGAAGGAAAGATTTAATGTTCACACCACAGGGCCAGACTGTCCACAAATGTTCTCACCTTTTTTTTCTTATTGAAGAGGGTATTTTATCTCCCCTAGCTTTCCACTAATCATCAGACCATGGCTTCTTACTTTTCTTACTGTCAGCCACAGCCTATCCATGCTGTACTACATACCTGAGCTGTGAGTTGTGTTTGGGATAGGCTGCAGAAGAAGCAGCCCCACACTTCTGCAAATGAGCACTTTGGAGCATTAGTCCCACTCTAGAAGCTGTTTGGAAAAGAAACTAAAACCAAGCAGGTTTAGGGATGATTGCAGCACTCCCACTTTTCCTACACTGAAAAGACATGTTCTGCATGTAGGTAAAAAAGGTAAGGAATTTGCTAATCACTGCTTAATGTTGTTGACTTATGAGGGCTTCACACTTACTTAGGCTCACATCAATGGCCCTGGAAAAGATTTGCATCATGAGCACAGAGTCCCTTACTTTTATGCTGTCTCTAAACAAAAACAATCTGGCTGTACTGTCTGCTGCCTACCTCTGTGTTGAGATACAAAGACTGCTTTGCTGTTCTTACACCTCGGAAAACAAAGAGGTGGAAAGAAGAGGGATAATTGTCAGGAGACAAGTGCCTTCCCAGCTCATCAGCCTGAGGGTGGTGCTTCCATAACAAAGTGGTGATAAGAAAATGTAAACTAGTTGCACAAAAATGACTAGTGTGTATTGTATGGGTTACTGTAGGGGATTCAGGGCAGCTGTCTAGGAAAAGAAATGCAAATGTAATATCCCTGAGGCCATAGCTCACCTTTGTGGCCTAAGAGGTGACATCTATTTATGATTCCGAATAAATAAAATTGGTGCTATGACTTCTGAGGAAGGCAGTTTAAAATAGACTGCTTATGGCATGGTGCTGCCCGAGACAATTTCCTCCAAGGTCCTTGGGGAGCTGTGGGTACAAGCTGATAAAGGGATGTCTTCTCTCCTTGTCCTGTGTCTCCTCTGAATTTTCACAAAGTGGGGGGGGAGGAGGGGAGTGGAGAAGGAAAGGGAGGGCAGACTTGACTGGTGCTTGAGTGTGGCAGATCCAGGGCAAAACCTGAGGGGATCTACCTCACTCTTCCTCAGTTTTTCACTAGCTAGGGAATCGATTATGTTCCCTTACAAGTCAGATCTTCATGTAAGTAGTGCTTATTTACCCAAATCAGTAACTTAATTTTACAAATCTTGATGTAACAATAGAGATTAGAGCATAAAACCCATTAACTACACTCTTTTTTGTAGTTCTTAACACTGTTCTATCCATCTAAGACTGAAATGTTTTGTTTCCACACAGTGGAAAGGAAGTTAATTGAAGTAACTGACATCCTGTTTAGGATGGAGATGACAGGTCACCAGTTCAGGTAAGAAATCTAATCTTGGGGAGCACTTCTGCTATAACAAATTTATAACATGTTGACCTCATCTTTGAACACGAAGCAATAGTGGGAAATCAGTTGCCTACAGCGCCATAGGTTGGAGATGAATGTGACTTCATGAGTGATACTCAGAGATGTGATCAGGGTCTTGAAACCAGACATTTGATTGCAGAGTACTAAGGTACTCTGCTGTCCTGCTGTCCATTCAGGACATGGGTATCATACATGCCAGACATTTGAGGTTGTCTTTCATCCCTTGAGCAGCTGAAATAACACTGGATATCTGTATTTAGGCAACAGAGTACAGCCACTTCTTCCCCGTCTCCATGCCCATAAGCCCATGCTATGGCCAGGCTCGATATGTGCTGAATGTGGAGTGTGGAGTGAAACAACTTTGTCACATCTGCAGAGCTGGCAAGAAAACAATGTCCTAGATTTTGCTTCTTTCCAAAGCGTCTGCTTTGGTGGTCTTGATGCCACTGTCCAAATCAGCCTTCTAAGAGAAGGCAAAGCCATCATCTCCCATCTTTCATGAGAATCCTTGTGCAGCTGCCATGGTGCAAGTGTGGTGTTGCACTCCCAGCACCAGCGTGAGACAGAAGAAGTAATTGCTGTTATTATACTGTTTTCTCTCTGATAGATACGTCAGAGATGAGGTGCGTTGTATTTTCTAAAAGAGCAAATAAGCTGGTACCAACCAAAGACCTTGTCAGAATTGCAATCTGTAAAACATTATGCCACGTCATATTAACTGATGAAGCTAAATCAAATAAAAGACCAAAAGCAACCAACCTTTTTATGTGCAGAAGTGTGTAATATGCTAGTATAGAGGTTTGGAGGTAGCACGTTAAAGCCAGCACAGAGTTATCTCTGCTTTAGGTAAAAACAAACAAAAAAAACAAACCAACAAACAAAGAAACACCAATCCAAACATTTTTATTTATTTCATTTTTTCTTCCCTGATTTGAAAGGGGAGAGCTGGATAAACATTACAGCTGATCAAATCTCAAACAGCAACACTTGCCAAACCAAAGATGATTGTGTGACTTCATTACTATTGGTTCTTCTTCTCTTTCCTCATAGGCAGAGAAATCACAATGATATATTGTTACTTTCTAGGATAAATAGCTATATTTTACAGATATTATATACAGGCGGGTCCTAAGCCTTGATGTTTGCAGATCTTGCACAGTAACTCTTACTCAGTGCTCTGTGGAAAAGCAGAGCTGCGTTAGTTGGAGAGTAACAAGCAGAGGTTTGTGCCAAGGAGATGGGAGTTGGCATTTCTTAGAGAACTCTACAATACACTTGAGGAAAGAGGCCTATTCTAGAAATGAATTTCATTTATACTGGCTTGAAAGAACGGCACCTCTAGGAAGATACACACATAGCAATTTTTCCATCTAAAAATTGCTGTCACAGATAAAATATAAAACAAGAATAAAGAGCTGTCAAGTAACATGATACATAACAGAAGAAAAAAATACAGCTAAAACAATCAAAATAAAACATCAGGCTGTGGTTCATTGAAGATGGAGCCAGCATTGTTCCTGCAGGCCCCAGGCCCTCCTCATGCTCTTGCCCACTTGCTTCCACTCCAGGTAGCCCCATGATGACCACTGGTCAACTCAGCAAAAAACAGAGATGAAAACATTTCATTTTCAGCAGAGTTAACTCTCTGTTTTAGCTTACCACATAGGCACACAAACATCTGGAATGGTGTCCTTTGGCAGCTGTGCCAGTTTAAATTGTGCATAGAATTACACAGGCTCCCAGAGAGAAGCAAGGAGCTCTGGAAAGGATTGATAGAAATTCTGCAGTGCTAGGAGGAGGCTGATTTTGTCACTGCTGTCCAGGCTGCCAAAGCAGATGCTGCCTCTCCCATGCTAAGGAAAGAAATCCCTATAGATTTTCACACATACAGATTCTGTCATATCTCTCCAGTACAGGAATGGGGATAGCCTTCTGATGGTCCTGTGGAGGTATGAAGGTGTCTTCCCATCACTCTCCATTTTTAGCATGAAAAGCTTCTGACTAGAAGGTGAGCTAACATAGAGCAAGTTAGAGAGTAGGGCATCCAGTTCAGTTCCCTCAATGTAGCTATTAAAATATCATTCCTTTGAGCACAGCATTCAAGTGTGCTCAGGCGTACCAGGATGCACAAACTACACACTACCAGCCCTTTTGTCCATTTAAGACCCCCACCTCTCATTTTGAATCCAGTAGAAACATCTTGGAAACCTGAAGTTGAAGCTGTGTTCCACTTCAGGACAGACCAGAACTCATTTCCAACTCAGGCTTAGCACTCACAAGCCCTGCCTGGTTCAACTTCAGTACCAAGGTGGAGACATTGGCACCCAGCTGCACCTCCCTTCCCCAGGCATCATCCTGGATTGGTGAGGTCAGTTCAGCTCCTTCTCAGCCAGTAGTCAGGTGCAATTAACCATCCCACGCAATGGACACTGACAGCACTTGACTCTGCACTGCTCAACGTCAGAGTCCGACTCATCTCAGTCTTGGAGGTGCTGACTGACATCCCTGGTGGAAGGGGAGCAGACTATCTGAAATCATACATCACTGATCCATTTGGGAATTGGAATTTTTAGAAAACTAAGTACCATTTTACTTTTATCACCCCAGAACTTCCTGCCTAGTCATGTGGATGTGTTAGCATCTTGTTGTACAGACAAGCTAACATTGTACCCTTTCTTGTGCTGTGGGATGTGTGCTGTGCCTGTCTGGTGTCCCATAAAGGGGGGAGGAAGATGAAGACAATGGATGAATGGATGAAAACAGAGTATCCTAGAATGGTGAAACACAAACTAACACTCCTTATACATACCACATGAGTAATGCCAGTCCAGTGCAGTGATCCATTATTATCATCCTCTGCATTGATTTATCATTTACAGAATTTAATGTCTGCAGAGTAAAGTTTGTTCTGATGTAACGGGTTTCATTGTTCTCTTATACATCTAAAAATTTTTGCCCAACAAGTAAAAGAACAGGCAAATCAAACAGATTTTCACTGGAGTTCTCTGCCCAGTTTTCTTCATTACCTTTCAAAAATATTTATATTGCCTTCTGCTTCCCATGTAACTCTGGTCTTACCTTTTCTCTAGATTTATGTAGATAAAGTCTAGATAGAATTGTTTCCAGTGCAACTACTGGTTTTCTTTTTAAGAACAATGGATATGAGTGTACATCCATTAAAAATAAAACTGAGATTATTTCTTTCAGCATGGTGCCACTGTGAAATCTTAATGTCTTTTTTTCAGTCTTGATTTCTGGTATTTAATCCTGTTGAAACGGAAATCATGAACCTGTGGCACAGGAGTAGATGGAACATTTTATTTTTTTTTTAAGTAATGTTGTTTGTAACTCTGGATACCAACATTTCTAATGTGTTTTTTTTTCTTTTACAAAAAAAAAATGGTGCTTAAAATTAAGGGGAAGCAGAAAGTGCTGGATTTATAACAAAAGAGATACATGCTTCCTTAATGAAGACAACTGATTTCAGATTTTTTCACATCGTTATCATAACACTTCTCAGTTTCCACCCAGCTGTCTTCAGGCTCTGATAGCAATTTGTGTGGTTACTTGAGTGCTTACCTCCACACCTGAATTTTCCTCTTACAAAGGCTGTTTTCTTTTCTAGCAGAAGCTGATGGGTTGTCCTAGGGAATATGTCAGGTTGCTATTGTCACATTTTTCCCAGTTTGGGAACTTCTTCTCCCTCTGAAGACAGACACCTCTGATTTATCATCCTGCATCTATAGGGTTGTTCTGCAGGTAGGTGAAATGCCTTACCCTGTCATTGGTTCATAGAGTCATAGAGGAGGAACATAAAGGCCATATGGAGTCTGGGGCTTCTTAGTTGAAATCTGAGTTGATGACCAGAGAGAAGGACTGTCTGCACTGGAGAGATACAGAGCCTGAGGAAGATACTTTTCAGTGGGAGGTTCAGAGGACATCTGCAGTCTAAAGAGGCTCTGCTGCCCCTTGCTCTGCTCTCCAGGGCTCTATTATTAAATTATTTCCCTTGGCAGCGTTCCCTGGACCAAAAGCCCAGGTACTTAGGAACAGTAAGACACAGAAGATAAAGCTACCAGTCTGCTCAGATGCCTCTGCTGTGGCCAACCTTTTCAGTCTGCCTCACCGCCTACTTATCTAACACACATTTCATCTGTGTGTAAGTGAGGATGCTATGGGAAACAATGTTGAAAGTCTTGCCAAAGTCAAGATAAAGAACCCAGTGCTTTCCCTGCACCTATCAAGCCAATAATCTCATTCTAGAAGGCAAACTTCAGGCATCATTTCCCCTTTGTAAATTCACACATTGTTAGTGCCTACTCTTGATCAACTTATTGTCTTTAATATGTTTGGGAAAGGCTTTCAGGATTGTTCCCTTAAGGACAAAAGACTGACCAGCCTGTAGCTCCCCAGATCACTTTTCTTGGCCCTCTGGAAGATACAGGTTACATCTGCTTTCTTCCACTCCTCAGGAACCTCCCCCAGTCACGGAGGCCTTTTGAAGATAATTACCAGTGGTGGAACAGTTATATCCACCAGCTGCCTTAGCATCCCTGGGTGTGTACCAATCAGGATGTTAGAGACATGCATTAGGGCATACTGACTAGATTCAGATTTGAGTAGGTTTTTTCCTGATACCTATCAGTTTTAAGCTAGGGTATGTTTGCAGGAGATGCTGTAATACTCAGCTAAGTGAAAACAGAACTGCTTTAATGGCACTGACCTTTCAATACACTGAGTCACTATGACTTTTGTGTCAGCCTCAAATATAACCTTTCCAAGTAAGTTCCTTGGAACTATGGTGTCATATGAAGAAAGAAAAATAGGCCAGAATTTATTGGAAAAATCCTGCTATTGTGTAAATGAAGGTATTTGGATAAATGAGGTGTAGGGCTACCAAAGGAAAAAAAAAGTGCCATGCAGGGGTCTGAAGGGAAGGTGTGATTTTCTAAGGAATTTTCTCTTTTTAATCGGTCTCCCTGACAGAAGAGTCTCCCAGCTCTTGATGAAACTACTGTTGTCACATTCAATGCTGCATCTTCCAGAGGGGACCCAGGGAGGCAGGAGCTGAGATTTCAAAAGAGCCCATAGCCACACGTTCCAGCTGGGCTGCAGCCAGGGTTTCCAAATCGAAAAGAGCACAAAAAAAAAAGAAGAATTCTTCAAAATGAGGAAATGGGGGCCCCTCTTTGGAGGCTATAACAGAAGTTGAGTTCTTTTGACACAAGTCCAGTATGCAATTACAAAATACCTCACCAAATCAGCTGTCCACTTAACCCCTTTGGTTTCCCCAGAGGAGAGGGGAAATACTTTAAATTATGCCTTTCAGTTTGCAGTGTTGACTCCATACATTTCTGAGGAGGAATGCAAGTTTTTTTTTCTTATGATGGCAAAGAAGTGGATCAATTTTTATGTGACTAATAGATTTCCGTAATTCATATATTCCCCAAATTATCATTTGTAGCTACAGATATCTATCAGGTCTCTCCTACATAATTTTGTGTTAAAAGCATCCTTAACTGGCTCCACTTTGTATATTTCTCTCAAATTAACCTGACCCCACTAGGCCAAACAGGTCCCAGTGTTGTTGTGAATAGGATTTTCCTAAGCTAGCTACAGTTTATGAGCTTTAAACTTTTATCAGTTCTAACTAAAATAGCCTAGTACTAGAGGGAAGATGGAAACAGAGATCCACCCAGCTGGGACCCATTTGATTGCTTCCTAAAATAAAGTCTCAAAACAATAATAAGAGAAATTCCTCAGTTTTTCTCAGATCTCCAAATCAGTATTCCAGCAGCCGTTGGGACAGTAACAGTGCATATCCAGTTGTAATAGAAATTTCCCAGGAACTACAGTAATAAAAGTACATACAAGATTACTTTATCAGACTTATTCAGATTTTTCTGAGTTTGTTAAGAACTCTGACATCCTCCAGTGGAAAAATTAATGCTTTTTTTTTTTTTTTTTTTTTAAATATTTTTTTTCCCCTACTATTTTGTAACCAGATATTCCTATTTCATCACATTACCTAAAACATTAAATCTGTATTTAAATATTTTTTTGTGTGTGAAAGTGAAAACTGACTGAAAGGGCTGATCAAAAGGATTACTGAGAGTCTGAAACATTCTTAGAGTCTAAGTAGAGCAGGACAGCTTGGAAAAGGATGAATGTAGGGGCGAGGTGATAGACACTTATAAAATAATGAATGATGGAATGAGGCTGAAAGGGTAAAGATTTGGTTTATAACACAGTGGAGAAGTTGTGAGACACGCAGTGGTTCCAGGCAGCCCACAGAGTGCAAAAGGCAGCAATTTTTAAATAAGACCAAAACAGAAAAAGAAGTGTGCTTTCATCTATTTCCTGTAAGGCAGGAAACGTGGAATTAATTGCCTTGCAATGCAGTGGGGAGTGAAAGAATGAATGATTTCAAAAAGGATTTTTACAAGTGCATAGAAGTTAGTTCCAGAGGTAGTTCAGAGATTTCCAGGTTTGGTAAAACCCCAGACTACTAACTGAAAGATTACTGAATATAGCAGGGGAAGGACCATATAACATGTTTCTAAAAAAGAATAAGGGCTTTCTTGTGAGAAACAGAGCTTCTGTCTTATCCAGCCAAGCAAGTCTGGGGAGGAAGCAGGCAACAAAAGAAAGAAGCATTGGCAGCAGTAAAGTACACTTTTATAATTCATATTTCCTCAACATGACTTGTCCCCAGACCTACAAGATATAGCAATTCAGCAAATTGTGCAAGGTATTCTCATTCAGCACTATGTTGACACCTACTTTGCACTATCCAGAAAATGTCTATACCAGGCTGTAGAGCAAGGAAGGATTTCACCCTGTGTGCATGTTGTTAGTTTTTTTCCCTCTAAGTTCTGACAGGGACTTCAGCCTACATGCACAAAAAGAACTGGTACAGAGAGGAAAACCCTGCTGTCTTCCTGCCAGGCTGAAATGTCTGCATCATTCTCAGGGGGCTGATCCAAAACAAGCTAAAGTCAAGAGCAAAAGCTCCTTTACTTGCAAGGGGGCTTATGATGAGTTCATGACAGAGAGGAAATCCCAGGAGACATCTTCTACAGACAGACAGACAGGAGAGCATGAGATGATTAGTAAGAGTGTTTCGGTTTCCCTGTTAAGCAATGGTTTAATAAAAGCAGTTTTCACAAATGATGTTTCACAATAACCAGAGCGTCTTACACTAGTGGCTACACATTCAAAACAGCTCCACAGGCATCAGCAGATCAAACTATTTGGCCAAGTGAATGGAGCTACAAACCAAAACAAACAGATCCTGGCTCCAAGCACCAGTAACAATCTTGAGATTAATTTGTGCTTTTTCATAATGAAATTACACCAGGCAACCCCAGCAAATCCATGTGAATCCACTTGCTAGCTTCATCAGCAAATATCCTTCCAGGATGTGATTGCAGGGCAGGGCTTTCCCTGTGGGACAGCAGAGCGCAAGTGTGTATAACCCAGCAGCTTCCCACTTCTGTCTGCTCAGTTGGGTCACGCCATGGCCTGCCTCAGCGCAAGGTGTGGGATGATGTAAGGTTACTGTCACTCATTTGGGGCCCACAGACTTCCAAGTACCAAGAGATATCTGGGTTGTTTTGGTTTTTGTTTTTTTTTGCTTTCCAAGGGTATCAGGTCAAAGAGTCTGTGTCAGTATGGAAGGAGAAGCACAAGATTGCAAGCAACTTGCCCCACCTGAGGATCTGGCCGTTGGTATGCAGCACTTACTCGACAAGACAGCAGCAAGCACACAGAAGTGCTGATCCTCATTTGTTTGTTTTAGATATTCTTAGCATTGCAGAAGAGTCAAGCAAGAACTGGGAGGTAGGGCTGCAGCCCCCTGTGTCTTAGATATTACATTTGGAGGAGTTCAGCACTCAAGCAGCTACACTCTCAACTGTTCACTGCCAAAAAAGCAATATAAAATAAACTTTTATCTCTCCCAGAAAAGGATGCATTTATTTTTGTGGGGTTTGTTTTGTTCTGTTTTTTTCTGAAGCCCAGGGCTCATGAAATGCTCCAGTAAAATTGCTGTCAGCACAG
>NW_009953332.1:1540239-1560845 GCF_000747805.2 Chaetura pelagica
TTTTTTTTTTTTTTTTTTCCCCCCCTCTTCTCTTTTGCTTTTATGAAGTATTCATGTTTATTTCTATGCCTTGGCGGAAAACTGAAGCCATTTGGCTGCATAAGATACCCACAGTCAATCTGAACAGTGCTGCATCTGTGGTGAGAGAAAGAGACAGCTATTTACAGTGCTGGGGATGTTAAACTTGGAAATATGCTTTTTTATTATTTTTAACCTGGAACGGAGCTATGTATGGCTGCAGACATTTCTCCATTTAGACTGTGGGTCTTTCCAGTAATTATGGCCCAAACCCAACTCCAACTGACGTCAATGGGATTCTCTCCATTGACTTCAAGGGGAGCTAGACTAGGCCTTGCCTTGAGGAACACAGCCAAGGCAGAATAAAGCCTTCCGCTTTCCCACCCAAGGACAAATTCTGTGAACTTACTAGCATTTAGGGATTGCTCTGAGCTATTGCTTCTCCTTCCACCTGGCTCTTTCACATCAATTTGGAGTATACATACTGGCCTTCAAATTTTCTCACAACTTCCATGAATGCAGCTCATTTGCAGCACTCTCCCACTCTTCTTCAAAGCCTGTTTGTAAGACTCTCAATGCAATGCTCAAATCAGGCAGGAGGCTGCCTGCCCTTCTGTGGCACTCACTCTTTTGATGCCTTGCTTTTCCTTTCCAAGACCTTCTTCTGAAAAGTTTCTGAGGCCAAGCTAAAAAAAAAATAGGGACCAACTTCTTACTTTTACACTTTTGACATTTTTCCACAAGTGTTTGCTCTGCTTACAATTAAAATAGCTGCAGGCAGCTCCTCTATTGACGTCAGGTGGATGTCTCTAACAACCTCAGCAGGGAGTGTGAATCTACAGCAGGGCAAGGAAAGGGACGCTGATGTGTTGTGTAAGAGAGGTAATTCACCTTCCTCTCTCCAGTTAACAGCCCAACCCAATTAGCCTTGAGACACAGCACTAATTACCCTGGGCATGATGCCATGCTAACATGGCTATTCAGCTTCCAGGAGCCAACTTGTATCACTGTGTGGTGCTCTGTGAGCAAACAACTCATCCAGCCCAATGAACTGAGACCTCTAACATGGTGTGACACTGAAGGTAAGCATTAGTTTGGGACACAAAGGACAAGTCAGAAGGTTTACATGTAGAGGTGCCAACTCATTGGCTCTGAGAGAAGAGCACAAAAGCTGTGGGAGAGAGGAAAGACTAGAAGACATGAGGCATTTGAGAGCAATCTGTTGGAGTTTGGAGGAATTGGGTCTCCTGCCCTCCTACTCTCTTCCTGCTGTTTTCTCATCCTTCATGTGTGTCAACCTCCCAGATCACCGCTGCAATAAAACTGAGAGCGAGATGAGGGGATCGCTTCTGGTTCTCCTCTCAGATGCAAGACTAAGCTGAGGATCTTGGCAGAGTTCTGGAGAGTTATCTGGGCTTTCAAGTTGACTGCTGCCCCCAAACCTCACATCCTACTTTGCAGAGGTGGCAGTTTCCTGACATAAGCGAAGTAAGTACGTTGATACACTTAATCACAGCCAGTCAGAGACAAATTCTTAGGACCTTGAAGACTTGCACCTAAAACTTCCTGAGAAGAGTTCTTACACAAGGAAAATATATGTCTGGAATTTGACATAGTGGGATTCCGTCTCATTCTTGTAAAGTTTGTTGTAGCAGTGGTAAAAGTCTGGGAAATCTTTAGAACATAACAATAAGCCATATTCACATTTGACAGCTTCAGTAGTGGAACGATCTGCTGATCATGAAGCAGGCAGTGGTCAACAGACCTGCATTCTTGCACCTGACCATTAGCAAAAAATAATGCAAAAATTAGAAGAAAAAAAAAAAAAAAAAGCATTATTTGAATAATTTGATCATTTAGGTAAAAAAAACGACCTTAAGATCAGCAAGTCTAACCATTAACTTAGCACACTAACAAGTCCAACACTGAATCATGTCTCAAAGCATCACATCTACATGTCTTCTTCTTAGCTTACTTTTTGTTTCTCCTTTTTCCAAGAAAGGCTGAGGAAGGCATCATCTTCAGAGAGATGACCACAACATTCTGAAAGCAAGAAGAGAAAAAGTCACTTTGTGCCATGCTTGTGGGGAAGCAGCACAAGGTCTTGCAGTTACTTTTTCTGGCTGAATGACATCTCTGGTGGAAATCTCCTAGCCCAGACATGGTTAGTATTACAAGCACTGATCCATTTGATAACAGTGTCTAGAGATTGTAACTTAATCCACAATCCTCTGAACCTGTACACAAATACAAAGGGAAAACCCACATTTTTCTGCAAATAATCCTCTTTCGTAAGTGAGTGACAACAGAAGCAGAAAAAACAGGGAGGGTGCAGTGACTTGTGCAGTGGCACAATAAGAAGGGAAAACATCCCTGGTGTAAGACTGGTGGTATTTTCATTATAGTGAAAACCAAGACATTATGTAGTCCATGAGGATATGACTAGTTTGTGTGCTTTTAGATAATACCATGGATGCATCTTCCAAATGTGTTTTCTTTTTAATTAATTTCATGGTAAGCCAGTAAAAGGTGAAGAATTTAGGTTCCTAAGTATTTTGAGTCAGTGTAAAGAGGAGAAAAGAAAAAGAATTTTCATTACAGCATCCTTTAGCATTGATAAATTTGTGCTTAATGTACAAGCCCTTGAGCAGAGAATTAGAAAATAGATGTAGATAGCAATGCTGAGAGCAGCAACAAGTAGAAAGACTTCTGGCCAAATTCCTTCTCATAAAGCCTGAATGAGGCTGAAGGGAAGGTGATAAAGAATCATATGATTTCAAGATGAGAAAAAAAGTAAACTAGTCTTTCCACCTGACAGTGCAATACTACTTCCTCTAGCACATCCCCTTGGCTGGATTCATTGGCTGAATCACAGAAAATGCTAGTGATAATGTGCATCAAGTAATAACAGGTTGAATCATTGTGCAGCAAAGTTCAACTGGCAATGTTGGTGTTTATGCCACCTTTCCTTAGTATTCAGCCTAATAAAGGACAACTAGCTTTGGAGGTATTTTGGAGGGTTTCGAAGCTGCATATCACCAGAACCAAATAGCGTCAGTGTATCTGTCCTTTACTAGCCTGATACTCTCTGGAAACTGAACCCTTCTGCTACTCAGAGACAAATCACTTTCATTCTTGCAGGTTGTGGGAGACGGGAAAGAATGTAAGGCTAAAAACACAGGACCAAATTAGATACAGAACTAGTGAAGCCCACAGAGGACACTGACATTACTGGCTAAATTACTGCCCAAAATCTTAGTCTCATACTCATTACTTAATGTCCTTGTTACTTGTCAAATCACACAGTCATCTCTCACACTTTGTTTTCTTCTCTTGCTGGGACCTACATGGGTTTTTGGTAGCATTTGTAAGTACCTAGAAGACTTGAGATTAGCCATGGAGTAGTATGAGAAATTTGCCTGCTATCATAGATGTACAACACCATGTAATGCGCATGATATTTGTCATTCTGGAGGTCAGGTGGTAGACATTTAGCAACATTTCCACCTCTGGCTAAGTGCAGTTTAAAATATTTATTAACTTTTTGTGCTCCACCAGAGTGGCATTGCTACCAGCCTTCACAAATCCACAGAGATAAAATGTGTTTTCCAAAGAAGGCAGCACAAATAACTGGATGTGCTTCATACAGAATTCCGCTGCTGGTGGGGTGCGTGTGGGAGCTAGTTGCAGGCCAAAGCAAAAAAAAACAAACCCACACCCTTAGAAAAATTTCACAAAAATGAAAATTTTCCTCTGGTTCAAAATTATTAGTTCTAATGCTTAATTTAAAAAAAAAAAAAAAATAAAATAATGAAAAAAAATTTAGATTCTTCTCACAGAATCAGAAAGATATATTTTTCAAAACTGTCATATTTTTGAAAAGCATTTTGCTGCAAACAAAGTGATGTGTACCATGAGAGAAATATGCCTTCAAGAATCATCTCGCTTGCTCATGAGCAACTCCCAGGTTTTTTCATCCCCTTCAGTAGCAGACTGAAAAATAGAGATCTAAACATCCAAAGAGACAGTCTTCACATCAGACACATAGCTGCTGCAGCAGCTGTTTATTTCTAAATTTTGCAATTTGAAAATAGTCAAGTACACAGCCAAAGTCCTTTGTTATCTGTATGGTCGTCCACCTTGAGTAAATCCATTAGTCAGCCAGGGTTTTGTCTGCTGTAATTTTCTGTATATTCTTGCTCTGCTTTGGGTTAGCACCTGTTTTACAGAGATTCCAAGACCAGAATACAGACCCAGCTAGCTGTGAGTATAAGCTCATGTACTCATTTGTTGTTTCATCATACACAATCCATTTGCAGGGCAGAAGACAAGCTGTGTTTTCAGTTATGCCATAGTATACCTGGATTATTGCCATTGCCTTCATGGGTTTTATATTGGCCTAGAGTAACTCAGATCATAATCTGGATTGGAGAGGCAAGGTGCAAGGGGTATTTTAGGAGAGGCCTGTTCTTCATAGACTTTTAAAGAAAGCAGTAGTCAGGCTTTGGGTGGGTGAAGTAAACAAGCATACGTGCACCCATCATTGCTTCTCCAGTTCAGAGACTGTCCGTGGAATCTCACACATCTGGAGCTTGTTACTGCACTAGCCTCATTGAAAATTATTTAATTAGCCTCCTTTTCACTTTCTATTTCCCTCCTCCCGCTTGTTTTCTTCACTACCCAACTCCCAGATGCAGAACTCAGTTTGAAAAACCCTACCAGAACTGAGCTTCCTCCCTGAGAATTTGGTATGTAAGAAATTATTTCTATTCAATCTTAAACGAACATTTTCAATACTTCCATCACTAAAATACATCTATCACTAAAAAGCTTCACACATCCTCGTACAGCAGCTAAAAATGCCATTATGTATTTTCCATTAGCTGATCATAAATTTTCAAGCAAGCAAGTCAAGGAAGGTACATTTTTTTTGCCTATGTATCCTTAGAGTGGCTACTGTTTACTGGAATGTTCAAAGCTAAAGCCATGGCAAATCAAGATTCCCTCATGATCATAAACTGAGACTGCAGATCTGAAGGATCTTACCAGCAGCTTATTAAGGAATAGAACATCCTTCTGGAGTGGAAGATGGAGAATGTTACCAAAAAAGCAGAAACATGAGTAAACCTGGCCAAAGATGAAAGCTGCAACAATCAGAAATGCTGTGTCAGCATCACCAATGCTCAAAAACATATATGTTTCAAAAAAGACCAACTGGACTGTAACAATTCTTCTCATTTTGCCTATCTTACTTAAAAAAAAAATAAAAATAAAACTTTTCTATTGCAGTATAATGATGTATTCCACTGTAGCAGTATGATGACTTAGAGCCTGTCTCAAGCAGTGGGCCAGAGCTGAATAAAACCTCATCAGTAAAAACAGAGACCTGGTGAAATGCATATAGTTTCATACTTGGCACAAAGCCAAGTCCCAATATATAGTGCTTTTTGAGTCATCATTTGCATCTCTCTAGAAGTGTCTCTCTACATCTGGGACTATCTGTTTGCTTGGGACCCCCAGCTTCTATACAAAATAGTCTAAGATCTCAGGATCAAAGGACCAGTGGAACAGGACAAATATGAACATCTCTGTGCAGATCCATGCCCCATCCCTCTTCTCTCCTGCCACTCACACACTGTCTCCTCTGCTCTTCATAAAGTTGAAAAAGAAAAACATGAATGATCTTGCAATTCTCTAGGTCATCCTTTGGGCACACTAGGTTTTCATTTTGCAAATTTAGCACTGAGGGTAAAATGCAAATGGTTGTTTGTCCTTGTCATAGTTTATAGGTCTGATGAAGTACACCATTTTCTCTCTGCATTGCAGAAGCAATGGAAAATCACTTTTTTCTATGTTCTGTTTCTGTGAAATTCGTCTTTGTACCTGCAGCAGAAAGATTGGTTCTGGAACCTGGAAATTTTTGTATTGTAACACCAAACACTTGAGAGGTCCCATCTCTGAATAGAGTTCTCTCAACACAGGTAGTTTTTCTACAACTGTATCTTTGGTGAGGAAACAGCTCACCAGCACCTAGCACACAATGCCCTTCTGGAGGTATTTGGTCCCAGTGAACCTTCTTGCAGACCAAACTTGTACACCCACACCTCATTCTGCAGAGAAGACAAATTAATTACCAGACCAGAGAGGATTTCAAACTTCAATGTTTCCCTCCAGTCTTCATTCTTGGTTGCAAGAAAGGGGAATTAACAGTAACAGTTGTTATTGTCATGTAATGAAACACAGCCTTCAGAAAAGGCTAAGACTGAACAATCTAAGCAAAATCTATTTATACTGAGGAACTAAAACCCCAGCTCCTGAGAAGAAAAATTTCAATGTAAACAAGTACAGAAATGTCATCCAGCCACTGTAATTTGGCCTATGAGAGAGCAGAATGAAAAGTGTCAGAATACAGAGGGCCATTTATTGTGTTAAGTCTCAATCTTTGTGACTCTGACAGGATTAATTAATTTTAGGCCTATTATAGCTATAGAAATTGCTATAATAATAATTAGTGATTATTATTTTCATTCGAGGAGATGGAAACAGAGGCCAGAGTAAAACATCCAAGTTGCAATCCTGTCAGAAGTTCCCTTAGCAGGAATCCAGACAGTTAAACAGACAAGTACTCAGTAACCTGATGCCATGTCTTTGTCAAAACAGCAGAAGTAGCCTGAGAAGAGGAAAGTCTTTTGCAGACTGAGGCACTCAGTTCACAGGGTTTTGCAGGACAGAGTAGTGTGTGTTTCTCTGACAGTTGTATATCCACTGTGCAGTGATACAGCAAAGACATTAAAGGTGGTTGGATGTTACTAGCAGATACTACTATGTTAGCACAGAGATCAACATGCCTGAGCCCCCAACGTGTGCAGGCAGATTGGCAGGCAGGCTTTGCTGCCGGCATCATGCAGCCAGCAGTGCTGGAATGCTGGAGCTACAGAGATGGCTGCAAAACACACCTATCTGCCTTTGGTAACTGGTGTTGGCACAGTAGAAATCTAATCACCTGAAAACTCACAAGAAGCCTATTCTTGCCACAGGCAAAGCACAGTGCTCATTGTTTTACAGATTAGTTTGTGTGAAGACCTAGCACCATGAGATGTAGGACAGACAGCAGTAAGAGCTCCTGCCACCCCTGAGCACCTGTCTCTGATGAAAGGAGCTAGATGTAATTTGAGCAGATTGAGTCAGGCACTATTTACGACTTCAATGATCTCTGGGTGCTGCCTCCCTCTCCCACCCTGCTGCCTTCACAAGGATGTGCAATCATAGCATTATTGGAGCCAAAGTGCCACTTTAGCCACTGCAACACTAGTAGGAAAAGGAGTGTTAATCAGAGTGCCAGACAGCCTGCTCAAAGATTTGACATGGCATCTATTGGAGGGATAAATAAGCTTATCTTTCAGCTCATGAAAAACTAGGCAATGTAGAAAAAAAACGAGTGATGCAGAGAGCTACTTAGAAGCTGACAGTTCATGTGTTCCACCCCAAACAACTGGAGAAGCCAAATTATGTTTGTAGACATCATCAAAAGATAACATTTGTAGTCATCATTGCAAATACAAATGGGAGATATTTCTTCTACAAAACCTCGAAGTAAACTGCTGAAATCTTTGCTACTATATATGCAGACAGTGATGGCTGAAACCATTTCAGGGGAAAAAAAAAAGCTCTAACAAATAGTAGAACAAAAAGGAAATCACCAAAACAACACCATAGACACAGCCATAAATAGAAGCTTACCTAGTCTGGAAAAATAAATAACTGATACACTTGCCTGGAAGATGATCACCTGCTTCTTTCACACTCTTCCAGACTCGCAGGTGGGGGTCAGGTTAGATAGATCTTTGATGTACTCCATCTGCTGTTCGCTTGATTTCATGTTTAGGTTCACAATGAAAGCAGGCAACAGAACTGAGAATTGGACTCTGACAACTATATGTTACCCCTTACTTTGTGAAGAAAAAAAAAAAAAAAGATAATTTTCTGTCCTCCAAAAAATAAATGGTCATACTCTAGTGTCCTTGAGGACATAAGTAAGAGTAGCTATATTTAACACAACTGTTTTTCAGGAAAAATTTAGGTCCTGAGGAAATTAAGCTTTCCTCTCATGAGCGTAGCATCAATATTGCAGATCTGAACTATGATTTTGTTTCCATTCACAAAATGAACATTTTTTAACAACTTCAGAGAAATATTTTTGCTTTACACATTATGGCAATTCATTCCTTCTTCAAGAAATCTTCCTAAACTGAGGGCATCAGGTGGGTCTGCATCTCACCTTGGTATTAAGAATATTAGTACTTTAGATAGTTGAGAAAATAACACCTCCACTGAAATGTTAAACAAACTTTTCAGCTCAACAAGGCACATGTGCATCTGGCACAGCAGTGAATTAAAGAACATTAGTACTTTCTCTAGATGTTCCAGGGGAATCAACGTCTTCCACTGAGACCTTTGTTGTTGGTCTGTTTCCATTGCTGGGTGTAACACTAAGACTGTTGTTAGTTTACACCAAACACTCTTTAAAACAAGCATTATCTCCCATTTTATATCTGTAAAGTATAATCGAGCTCTGATCCTAACTAGGCCCTTAGTCACTGTTATCTTCTTAGGTAAATAAATAACAATGTTATTACGATGATGGGGCAATAAATTATATGTACTCAAAATATGTCTGGGGCTTTGGAATTAGGGTTTCCTAATGGAGGGGAATTCTTGGCTGTCAGGCTATTTCCAGAGAGAGTTCTGATGCATCACTGCTTTGAAATATCTTTCATTACTCAAGACTTCTGATTTGGACTTCAGACATACTGTCATTTCGTCTGACAGATAAAGGTATGCTACAGATATGTTTTTGCTTTCTGATGGCTTGTTGTTGTTTTGTTTGGGGCTTTTTTGCTTGCTTATTTGTTATTTTTTGTTCTGGTTTCTTTTTTGTTTGCTTCTTGTTTATTTTGTTTGTTTGTTTGTTTGGGGTTTTTTTTTTTTTGTTGTTGTTGTTTTTTCCGGAATCAAGCAATATTGTTTTGCACATTTCCATTCATCCTGGAAATTTCTTCCTAAAAAACATTCAAACAAAACACATATTATAGTGCCAAAAGTGATACCTTATATCCATTTCACTATGGGTATCTATAATCGTTTTTATTTTCAAAAGTTTTGAAGAATCAATTGATTTTGGATATGTTTCAGGAGAAATGGGCTTCCACACCCTCCAGAAACCTGGCAAGTTAACATGGTGACTTGTGTTTAGATTTACTTATGCAGAAGTACAGGCTGAAATATTACACTGGAACTTATTTAACAGGAAAAATATTTTTTAAAAAATCACCAATAAAACAAAACCAACAACAAAACAAAAGTCTGTGTGTGCTTTTAATCTATATTATTTTACGGAAACTACTGATATTTGGTCAAGAAAGGAAGGATACCTATTACTTGTTCCTGGAAATGTGAAATGTTTTCATCCAAAATGACACAACAAAACAGCACTGCTCCACAGCGTGGTGAGAATAGTAATTCAGAGTTCTTCTGTTCTCTGTTTTGGTTGCATGCTGCACTCTGCAACTAGCTTGCATCCTTGTGGTGCATCACAAGCTACGACTTTTGTGGTGCCCAGACATGGTTAGAAAACTGGGAAAAAGTATTGAGATATAGCCTTGTTATAGGGGCAAGAGAAAGCAAACACCAGAGGCACCCAGAGCCGGGATTCTTAAGAGATTCCCCTCTTCTCAAACTGTGAAAAGGAAACAACATTAACCTGATGCTAAAAGTAATCGGGACTTTACATTGCTGCCACGTCCATTCAATGGAATTGAAACTGCTGAATGTAACTGAGCAAATAAGAACTGGACTGTTAATGATTGTTTCTCCATTATTACAATTTAGATCACATGGAGCCCATGTAAGTTAGTTTTCTATTCCTGTCTGTACTTCTGACTTGCTCCAAGACTTTGTCTTCCTTTTTTTGTTCTTCTGGTTGTAACATTTCCACAGACATGGAAGGGAATTTTTCAAAACTCTGAAAAGATAGTTATTGCCATCATAAAGGTTCTAACTTAGCCCATAGAGGTCTTATGTGTGGATGACAGAGCCAGACCTTGTCTTTTACACAATACAGTGTGATTTATCATTGGGCTTGTATCACTGCATTTCCAAAAGAACTTCTGGTTGTATAGCCATATTCCAAGGTTATTTCAAATTTATTTCAAATTTGAAATTGCCAAAGCAGAGAGATCCCCCCCTGATCCTTTTAGTTCAGGCAAGAAGTGCTTGCAGATCTCTAAGTGGACTAGAAATGCTTCTTACTGTGATGGGAAACTACAATAATTATGGTTGGAGACTAAAGTTATTCTTCATTAATTTAAACTTACAGTATAACTTTTCAACTTCAGATTTTTTTATATTTTTTGCAAGAATGCAAAAAATAGTTTATGGCTCCAAAACAAAATCCCAGTCTCTGGAAGGTGCCATACCATCTGCATGGCAAAATCTGGTCCCCACCAAGATTGTGCAGCAGAAGAACTTATCCACAAGGCCTGTAAAACTTCCATCCCAGGATGCTTCCCAGATGCAGCTAGACAAAGCTGGGATGCCCTGACCTACCGTTGATAATAATCCTGTTTCTAGAGATGCTTTGGACTCAAGACCTCCAGACGAATATCTCTGTGGTTCTGTGAAATCCTCATATGAGAAAGGGTAATACAGTCTCTGTTTCACTGTCAGCACTGCAAACTAAACGAGCTAGTAATGGTTACATACCGTACTGTCTTTAGGTGACAGGTTAAACAGATTAACTTGCATTTAAGCTTGTCCTGCAAAATAGTGACTTCTGATTTAGTACACTTATATCAAAACCCCTGTCGATCACTGGAAAAGTTTACTGGCTCCTCTTCCCTAGCACCCATTTTCTATAGTAGCCTTTGAGTTGGTGCCTCAAATCCTGAAATAGTCTTTGAAGGGAAAATATTCTCCTAGGCAGCTGTTGCCATATCTCAGAGGGATAGCTCTAAATTTAATGTTTTCCATGGCTCACTTCCTTTTCCCTGCTACTGCTATAACTCTCTCTTGCTAAGTTAATCCCTCTCTTTGGTTTGCATTTGCAAGCCCCCATCTTTTCCCAGAGAAGGACAAACGTGTCAGTGTCACTCAGGAAGGTTGTCAGATTTACCACAATTCTTTGAGACCCTGGGGCTAAAAATGAGTGTCCATTCCTTCATGTCCAGCACACAGGAAGCTACGTAGCTCTTGAACTCATTGTGATTCAGCAACAACCTATGCAAGGTGTTACAGGGATGTACTTCTCCTTGACCGTAACAGATCTCCTTAGGGAAGACTAAGGGACTGCAAAGAAGATATAAAAAGTTTCCATGTAATAAGGACAAGCCTTTCATAAAGGAGGCCTCATCCAAGAACAAAATGGAGGTAGCCCAGGCTGTATAAACTCTTTGGAACAGGACTGACACTTTTTTTCTGTCCTTGTTTATCTTCTTGTGCATGACAGTTTGGAACTATGGCTTGACATCTAAAGATCTTCATAAGACAAACAATAACAGATGTTATTTGATGCCTTTCTTAATGAAAGTAAATTAATTAGTAGACTAGCCTTACTCCTCCAATATTTTTTTTTAAGACTGGGAAACTTCGTAATCACTTAACTACTTTGAATCACCAGAAGGTAACTTAAATGCTTTGCATGATCTCTTCTGCACTGTAAACTAAAATACCAAATGCCTACCACTAAAGAAAAAATGTAACATCAACATGAGTGGGATTTTTTTAAGAGAACAAGACTATAAGATGATTTCACACTCAGATTTGGCAAAGGAAGCTGCCATCATAATCTGTAATAAATCACTAAGGAAAAAGAGCTGTTCTTGAGACAAAGTTCCCCCTTTTCTGCAGCGGCTGACTTTGGAAGGATGTTGGTGCTTATTCGTAATCACAAAGTGCCAGTAGCATTTTCAGGCAACAAAAATAAATGAAGACCTACTGTTTATATAGAAAAATATCAACATTTTAAAAGCCCATTTACATATAAATTGCAGTCCAAATTGTGAAAAGGCAAGAGAGTGTAAAGTACTGTTCCAAGCTACAGAGATGTGACCACAGAGTACACTTCTTGACATGCAACACGTAGTATATTTTGCAAGTCCTATTACGTATTTTCTGAATCTGTCCTCATGCATGTGCATCTCCATTGCTGTTAGTCTTTGAGGCTCTCCTGGGTGCATCCTCAGTTGGTTTACAAGAAGAAATAGAAGTTCTGAAAGAAAAAAGACATTTTCTTGCAGTAACAGGGAATTTTAAACTCTCCAAAGAGCTGGCGGTTTGGTCAAGAACTCAACGGAAAGAGTAACTCTTCACTTTGCTCTAAAAGCTTACATCTTTTTTCCACTGGATAAAAATATAGCAGGAGTTATAACAATCTGAGTTCATAATGAGTTTTGGTTAATACCTATCACAGGAATGTGGGTGATGTAGTGTAGGCAGGGTATGCATAAATTTGGTTAAGCTCATAAGATGCTCTGGTATTTGATCAAGCCAGAGGTTCATCTACAGAGGTATTTTGTCTCCAGCAGTGGACGGGGGCACATACTTAGGAAAACCATACAAGAAACAGGATGAATATTTTATAATTCATGTTCCCAGCTTCCACTGCAGTTTGTGGATTCTCTCTGCCTTACCTGGTTAACAAACATTAAATGAGCATGTTAAATGAGCATTAGTGAAAAATCATTAGATTTTTCTGAATCCCTTTTGAAGTACTACTTTATTACTGACCTCTCAGTGTCCTGTAGCAGGAGTTCCATGCTTAACTGTGCATCATGGTAAAAACAGTTCATTTTACTCCTCAGTCTTAGCTTTGTGGTTACACTCCTTAACAGATATAAGAAATCTTTGGTTTGCCAAGAAGGGCAGGAAACTGGGTATACAAATGTGGATATACATAACAATTGTACTTGCTTTCTGCAAGACAACACTGATATATTTACAAGAATTTATGCTTCTAAGAAGCTGAAAAAAATTCAGATAAACACTGGTTTTGCTGTTCATAAAAACATGTCTTGCAGTACCCCAGAAAGAGAGCAGAGTAAACCAGAATGTCACCCTCCCTGTCAGCAGCTCACATTGCTGAGGTATGTTGCTGTGTTTGGTTTCACAGCACAGGGGGTGACTCCATTACACCAAGGAGGGAACAATCAAGATCCAGCAAAGTCACCAGGAAAAGGCAGCCAGAGACACATCTGGCTTGATCAGGATGTCACGAAACACATTGTGGATGTGGTGGAGGGGCAGGAGGGTGGCAGGGTTGGTTTACCTTTCTGTAATTGCTTTATTTTGACATGCCTCTTCACTTCCTGGCTTGGCACAGAAAAAAGAGAGGGAGGAAAGGCCCATTCTTCTATTATTTTAGGCTTGGATGCCAAGGATGGAATGTTGCAGTTCTATTTTCTACCTGCTCAGTTCAGATTTTCTACCTGAAGCAGTGCAGACGGTCAGCAAGCCAAAATAATCCACCCCGAATGTGTCCATGGCTATTGGATTTATCAGACTGAAAGAAGCAACTGCTGATTATCACTACATTTACTAGGGTAGTGGTAAAGACTGGGAGTCACCAGCCCAGACATTCTACAGCTATGAATGGTTAGAGTTTATTCAGTCAACACATCCTAACTGGTCTATTAAAAGATGCTGTTTTTCCCAACAGAAACCAAGGGGGTTTCATAGGATTGAGCACCATATTAATCCCAGCAGCCTTACAGCAAAATGGAAAGTATCAACATTTGAAATAGAGACCAATTGTACGGAGACAAGAAGACTGAAGAAGTCACACTGAGTGGTGATGCCTGTGTCTCAGGAACTGACACCTGCTGTGCTCTGACCATTACACATGACAGCATCATCAGCCATTTGACTAAAAAGTAAATGATGCAGTGACCTTGGCAATCTTCCAAAGTTAGACTTTCAATGCTATGACAATGTTGTTGTCTAACATTGTTTCTGTGTTTGTGTTCTGTTTATTTCCACCTTTGTCCCTGCCTAAGGGCTCTCACATTGCATGTGTCAAGCAGTGAGGATATTAAAGGATTTTTCTCATGCAATATTGATGCCAGAAACTGCCAAACTACCTTTACTTTTTCTCCCAAGCAGAATGTGACTTTGTTCCTCAAGCAAGTCTGTTACCAAAACAGCCGTTTATTTCTTTTGCCATGGAGAGGTCCATAAACCTCAGTTGCATCTTCTCTGTGCACATCTGGGTCCCAGAGCCACCCAGTAAACCCTGCACCAGCTCTTCTCTACTTTCCATACTCAGGTCCTCAAGGATCAAGGCTGAGGGAGCCTTAATGTCGTGTGAGGGACACTAGAGATGGAAATGTTCTTTGTACCTGCTTCATAGTTGTTCATCAAGAGGGTGGTTGGTCACTGGAACAAGCTGCCCAGGGAAGTAGTCATGGCACAAAGTCAGAGTTCAAGGAGCATCTGGACAATTCTGTTCATCATATGGTTTAGCTTTAGGTAGTTCTGTAAGCTTAGGTAGTTCTATAGTCACTTCCAACTTGAGATATTCTATGATGTTATGACCTAGAACACAAAAAAACACCTCGGGGAACAGGGACCAGGCAGGTCAGGTCACAGCATTATGAGATTTATGTAGCTATGTGAACATGTCTACCTGTGAGCAAGTTGCCCCAGGCTCCTCATATTGACAAGGGGACAAAATATGCACCTGAATTACTTTGTGAGGCTGTAGCAAGTAATAAACAACAGGTTGCTTGATTTTTACCACCAACTTTTTTGTAAAGGTGAATGTGTGAAAAAAAGAGGTGAGGAGGCAGTTCCTTGAGAACACTTCTGCAGAGAACAGTGAGATATCAGGGACAGCCAAGTCCCACACTCTAGGCAGTCTCTCCATGTCCTGGTCCATAACAATCTCTGTGTCTGCCCTGTCTCAAACGAGGTCCTGGGAGACTTTGGACTGTGGCTTGGGTGTCAGGAATCCTCACATGCATCACTTGTTACTCTCTGGAGAGCAGAGCACCTCCATAATTGCCATATCACCCTGAAATCAGCCTGCACAGCAGGCAAGATTTAGGTAAAAAAAAGTAAGACGAGTTTTAGCCCGCTACAATTACAATCTAATTACTAGATTTGGAAAATGGATACAAAGAGACAAGGCTGTAATGCACGTTTTTATCTGCCTGTGCCTGGACCTGTTCCCAGCCTCCTCTCTGATTTGCTCAAGGAAGAGCTGACGAGACATATTTGCAGCTCGTTAGTGCTAGTGCCAGTTTCTAAGATAAGGCCTGTCCCTCCGGCAGCATCTCCTTGCACGGGAAGCATTCACTTGGGGCAAAACCTCCTCTACAGATGCCTCTCCTCCAGGATACTACTCAGGAAAAAGCAGCTCCACAGGAGCTTCCCACAATGCAGACCCTGCATAATTAGCTCTGTTTGGGTAACAGCTTGGTTGAGAGGAGTGCTGAAGAGAAGTCTCATGCTGTATCTGCTTGTGCAGTGCAATTTCATACCGGGTAGCCAAGACCATTACCACTTCGACAGTCTATAGATCAGACAGTCACATACTGCAGGTGTGTTCCTGTTTGGCAGAGGAGCTGCAGAACTGGAGCCAAAATGCATCTGAGTTGGCATGCTTCATTGTCTATAGCCTGTGGCTCTAAAACCCCATCAGTGGTGACAGTGAGCTTATTATTTATGTAAAGAACTTTAATAAGACCACCTACTTCTTTTAGTTTGTGGCTCTCAGATCATATAAGAAAGAAAATTAGTAATGTTAATGCCACTTTGCATTAGTGACATTAACTAATGCGACTATTAGTCAGATACTGTGAGGAAAAGCTAAGTAGCTTGTTCCGGAGTGAAAAAAGCAGATCTTCTCCTGTCTCCTGTCATCTCAGTATTGATTTGGAACATTTTACTGAGCCGCTGGAGCTAATTAATGTGTGGTCAAAGGTGTTTCAAACACACTGTCTCCTTCTCAATCTTCGACCCTTATGTAAGTGTAAAGAAGGAAGAGATATATAGAAGGAAGAGACCTTCCTTGATTATATTTCTCATGTCTTAGTGAACTCTTTCCAAAAGAAAATCTTCCCTGAAACCTGTCTCTCCATGCTCCTCCTGCTGCTTGTACTGTCTCTAGGAATGGGAGTCCTGCCACTTCAAAAAAACAAATAAATCATGGAGATGTACCTGTTGGAGGAGTGCAAACAGATTTCCTTGCTCTGGACATGTAAAACTTCCCAAAGTGGCACTCTTAGTAACTTCAGTTGAATACAGTGGGAGCTTTATATGGGGACCTATTTATGCTGCAGGCATGATGCTCTAACTTTATTTACTTATTAACCAAAAATATAAATCCTTCTCTATTTCAGATTGGTAGTTCTGGATGTCAGATGAAATCTTGCCCACCTGTTTTTCTTTGACTTACATGCAGTGACCTCCTGCTCTAAAAGGTACATCACATCATAGAAGGGGTACTGAAGTGGCTGGCAGCATTTTCCCAGGGACACCACAGTTTTGTGCATTTCCAGTATGCTGAAGCCTGGTTACCCAAGTGGATTCAGGTCCAGATTCCAGCTATGAGTAAATTCTACTTTAACTTCTTCTTACATTACATTTTCCAAGTTTTAGTGATAAATATGACGTTTTCCACATTCTGGTGAGAAATGCTACATTTCTTACCATGCTGGTAGGGATGCATTGTCTTGTTTTGTCATACTGCTGCATGAGGCAGTCAATGAGATTTAGTGGGGAAAAAAATCAAAACAAACAAACTTGTTTTGCCCACTGTTAGACATTCTTTCTGGCTGCCAGATTGCTTTCTCCTGCCTTGGCAATAAGAACTTTGATACCTGGTTGGAAATGTTTGGAGCCAGAGCAGTCCATCACTATGCTCATCCTTTTAGATCCCCATTTAATAGAAATATTAACATACCTGAAACACAGCTTTGTCTCTGGCTTTTTGTGAAGTTGGTTAGATTTTGCTGTTACACACATTGAAAAGCACTGTTCAAGCCACTGTAAAAATGTATCCACCAGACCTTAGGAAGTGCATGACTTCTGGAAACAGAAGGCATCCCACCAAATGAGCAGGTTGTTATAATACTTCTGCATCTCGCCTGGCCTGTCCCTACCTGCCTGCTCTCACCTGTTCCTTTATGATACTGATTTGGTTTGTGCAAGATCACCTTCCTCATTCACTCATGGTGCTACTTCAGTAGGTGAATCAAAGTCTTAAGTTTAATATTTTGTTTGCCAAGGGCACTAACTACCTGGCAAAAATTGTGGTGAGCTGTTTGGAGGAAGATAGTAACATTCAGTTGTCACAGCAAACTTTACTTCATCCGTCGGCTATTGCAGTTTTAGTCCACTACAAAAGGACTGAACACTAGTAGCCTTAGGGAGAAGGGACTTTTTCTCATAGGGCATCAGTCTACATTTGTACAGGTAGCTTACAATATTTAAGTGTAATCTGGAGGTATATTTCAACCACAAAAGGCTTTTTTAATCCAAATAGTCTGAGTGGGATTTTTTAGTTTGTTGTTGTTACTCAGTGCAGCAGGCAAACACTATTAGCTGTGACAGCTTTCCATAAGCAGCAACAACACTGAACCCCACACCACACTCATCAGCAAAAACAAAAGAGAGGAAATTCTCAGAGTATGGCAAAGGGAGAGTCTCTTCATTTTGCTTTGGATAACACTTCTTTCTTACAGTTTTTTTTGTTGAGAAACACATAGCTGTGATGTTTATCATGACAGCAACAGTGTTTATCTTACCAGGATTATGTTGAAGCAAGTTTAATTTTATTAGCAAAACACATATTCATGTTAGTACTGATGGAATGTGTTTTGCATCAGTATAAAGGTTGCTAAGTTTTATGCTTTCAGCTGGAATTAGAGCAGCAACAGAACACTGGAACATATGGAATGCATTTTAGGTTTTATGTTCATGTCTCTCACGGAGGATTAGTACATTTGCAAAGATTCTTTATGTACTCTACCATGGTCAGTGATAGTTTGTGTGTAACAGCATTGCCATTCCCTCTCCCTTCTCCCCATTTAAACCTGAACCCAAGCACTTGGGAATTCTTTAGAGGCTTGACAGCTGGTTCTAGCTTGCAAGCATTATTACATGTCTGCTGCTTGATGGGTTATAAAAGTAGCACACTCCATATAGCCGAGTGATTAGATGTAAGATATTGCCAAGTCCCCCCTCATCTGTATCTATCATGTATTAGGTCTGCTAAGGTAAAAACTGGAAGAATCTGGAATTTTACTTCTACCTGGTAGGGATGCCTTGGTTAGCTACAGCCTTCACTGCCAAAGAGCTGTAAGGTCAGGAAGAAAAAATCCTTCTTTGTACCCTACACAAGTATATCTGACCATAAAATAAATTTTTTTCAGCCCTTCCAAGTGACATGCTCAGAAAACCTCAAAACTTTATAGACAAGGAAGGCAGTCCCTCCTTACTGATGAATGAACCAAAACATAACTCACTTTCTGTCTGTTCCTTTTGAAAGCTGCTGTTTTTTTAATGGTCTGAGTGTTATTTGTCTCAAGTACAGTGTTCTTCATTACTTAAAAGAACTGCAGTTTTTCAAAACTGTTAATTTACAAATTAACAACATGCACACAAACCTGAAACAGACATTATGTCTGGAATACACCTGTGCATCGGGTTATGTCTCCCTTTGCAATACACATATACACTAACATTTGAAGTAATGGGTCCTACTGCCTGATAATCATGGACTATATTGAAATTAAATGCTAGTTGTATCCTTCTACCTACATTTTCCCTAGTAACAAGACAAAAATGAAAGCCTTGAACAGTCTGAGAGAAACACTGCCCTGCAGACCTACATAAAACCAGCAGGATACTCTTCATAACATATTCATACCTAGATAGGGTAGCCTTGCTGTCCTTCTGCAAGAAGGATTTTATCCTGAACCATCAAATGCACTTCCTTTTCCCCTCTCTGAATGCTTGTTTCACTGGGAGAAGATGTAACCTTTGCACAAGAACACAAGGCACCAGGGTGAGAGATGAGGGATCAACGAAGGAACCACTGATGCAGTACGCACAGTCCCATCAGAGCAGCAACAACTCAGCCATCTCCTGATGTCATCTCTACACACAGATCACGACTGAATAGTTTTCTGCAGTTTATGACTTACTCTGCTGCCAATTACTGCACTCAGGTTTGGGGTAAATTAATAAAATAATACAGAACCAGAGGAAGTAAAATACAAATTCTTTCCTCCTGTATTTTTATTGTGGGGTTTTTTTGGTTGGTTGTTTTTTTGTTGTTTGGTTTGGTTTGATTTGGTGTTAAGTTGTTTTATTTTTTTATTTATTTATTTTAAGCTCCAAAAGTCTGTGAGTATCCAGTTATTCTTCCAGAGATTAAACTATAATCTAATCAGATTATTGTAGAGACCCATCCGCAGGACCCTAAATTGAGCAAAGTTGGAGGTTGTATATCTGGAGATAAGTGGGGAGATGACGTAATTGAGAAGTTAGAGACATTACAGAAGGGACAACTTTAGCATTTCCCTCCAGCATTTCCCTCCAAGCAGGCAAAACCTTCATTCTCAATGGACTTTCTCAGAAAGCATATGGCTAAAACACGGAAAGAAAGCAATTTAGAATTAAAAGCTGTCAAACTCTCACCCCATCACTTACAGAAGGGGTAGAAAATCAAACATATTCTTTAGCATAAGAGCTAGTCAGAATATTTTCCCCTGTAGACATGTACAACTTTGGAAGCTGAAGCTTTGGAAGTGGAAATGTCAAAAAGCCAGAATATTTCAACAGTGAAATATTGCTCACAGATTTTGTAATGCATTTACCTCCTTCTCAAATAATCCTCCCTGCTCTAGATTGCATGATCAGAGTATATCATTACCAGGTTTTCTTCCTTATTTCGAAGCTGGTCTTAAAAAGTATCTCCACCAGATCTCAAACAGGTCGAAAACTGCTGCGAAGTGACAAAGGGAAGAGGACAAGCATTTACTCTTTCCTTGAGCTTGTATTATTATAGCTCTGAAGTTCTACTTTGTCTCACATCTCTCCTATTTTTGTTGCATTCAACTGTAGCTGGAGAAAGCCACAGAGAAAAAGAGGAAGCTGGAGACTCATCACCAAGTCTGAAAAGTTCTGCAAGTTCTTATTTCTGGTCTAAGAAAAGAGTCAACATAACTCCTTCTCCTTATAAATCCAGCCTAAAATGACAGCAGATCAGATGCTGCAGAAAAGCTTGCCCATGGACCCTGAGTTCAGAGTTCCAGTCCCTCCCACTCTTTTACAGATTATTTTCCACCACTGAATGACAAGTTCTGTAAAAGCCACAAAATTCCGAGCTATATGTAGCATACAGCAGCTGTTTGCCCAAAAATCCCACGGAGCTGACTCTGGCAACCCACAAATTACAAGATTTACCTAGTTGCAGATAACGTACCAAGTAATTTCTGGCTTTGAGCTATGACAGTCAGTGGAGTTCACTCTTGCACTTGATTCATCTCTATTTTTGAACCGTTTTTTTCTTGGTGCCCCTGGTTCAG
>NW_009953332.1:1560863-1573724 GCF_000747805.2 Chaetura pelagica
CAGCAGTGCCTGGGGTCAGAAAAGGCAAATGGGTCACTGACTTGATGTTACTGCTACGGTTTTATCTTTACAAATATGCATCCAGCAACTTTCTGCATAATAGTCGACTACTTATCTTGTTTATGAATTCAAAATTATGCATAAGATGCCCTCTTAAAACCTAAAGATGGGGTGAACACTGAGTGTGTATAGTTGCATACCATTTCATATTTGTTTCTTTATTGTGTATTAAATTGTATTACACCCTACATATCATTGAAAGGCTTCTATGTTTCTGACAATGGAAGTTATCTAAGCAAAACAGATTTCACATCACAAAGTCAAACAGATCCTAACCATTAAAAAAATTGAGCCTTGGTTGTGGAGTCCCACTGATTTCAGTAAAAATTTGACTTGCAGGCATATGTTTTATTTTTGAAGGGCATCTCCACACAGAGGGAATGGGCAGAGTTCTTCATTCGTATGAGGATCAATATAATTAAACTAAAAATACTGCAACAGTCAGTGCCATTCAGACTGAAAAGGCCAGGTACTGAATGAGTAATGGCCAGATTTGTTTGGTGTTATTCACAAGCCCCTAAGTTCTGTGCTCTCATGGGTGCTATACTAGGAAGTCTGGAATAGTCTAAGTGTCCCTGTCTTCATCTTTGCCACTCTTCAGACATAAATTCTGGTGATTTACTTGCTAAATTTCATTAATAGAGCCTGTTTACTGAGACTAAGTCCCTCTGTGTCACTAATCTTTGCTTCTTATGCATTAGAAGCCCCAAGAAATCTCAGAACAACTCCAAGACTTCCATGACACCTGTTTAAGGACAGGCACAAAAGCTTTCCTGACATACCTGAGGACCTGGAGACATATTTCAATCCCACATTGCTCAGCCTTCAGTTCTTTTATGCTCCCTGGGTTGCAAAATGGAATAGTTAAAAAGTCAAATCAGCAGCAATGGAAAACATTTCTGTGGTTGAGCTGTGGCTTTAGCTCCAAAAATACACTGAGCAGCTCTATGCCACAGGCATGCAAATGAGCAAGGGCTCAGTCTGCATTTCACATGCAGAGATACACTTGATGTATTTCCACCTGTCACCTCCATCAAGGTGTCACTTGGAACAAAGTCAAATAAGTCAATTATGTGAAATATTAGAAGCAGTAAATCCTTCTAGTGTACAACACTTAACAGGTACCTCTCAAACTGGAGAAGGCCGAGTCAACCTGGCAGGTGCTGGCTCTGTCATTTTCTTTTGAAAGCCAACACTTCTGCCAGGGCTTCTCAGTGCGCTGGAGGTACCAGCTCAGGAACTACACTGCCACAGCCAGTCACCATGGGATGTTAAGATGGGTGCTGCAACCCTGTAAATAAAAGCACAAGCCATGGACAAGACACTTATCTTCTTTGTGCCTTGGTTATAGGAAAATAAAATTATTTATTTTTCTTCTGTTTGTATGAATAGTGCCTTGTTTTGACAGCACTTTCTATTCTGCAGTCATTTTAAAACAGGGGGATGACTGCTTCTTGACAGAGCTGTGTGGTCACTGTTTGAATCTAAGAATTGCTTTTGTTTTGACTTTTTATATATGTTATACTACTTGTAAGGAGATACACATACATGACTTTCTATGTAACTGTCCCACAGGAGAGCTGAAGAGAACGGTGTAGACATCAGGATAAGTCCTGCATATCTGAAAGTAAGAACCTGCAGCTACTCCACTTGCAATTGAAACTAGACTGCTAGGCTTTCATTGTGTGAGCAGAGAGTGCAGAAACTGAACAAAAGAGGCAGATCAAATTATTTGTCTATGATTATATGGAAGAGCTGTAGTAAGGTCAGAACACCGTTGTCTCAGTTAATACTCCAGTACTTTTCCCACAGAACCATCCTGTCCCCAGCAAACAGCTTCCACAGAGCTCACACCATGCACACAAGGACATTTATCACCAGAGAGGGTAATAAAACACTCATAGGAAAGCTGAATTCCAAACTCAATTACAAGCAAAACCAACAGCTCTTAACAATGAATGCTGGATATCTTGCATTTTGTTATCACAGTGCACACTAGATAGCTTTTCCCTAAAAGGAAAGCTTGTGATCACACTGGGATTTGAGATGGGAAATGGCAGAAACACTGGCTCATTATTTATTTTTACTCTGCAGTATTTCTGTGTAACCAGATGTTTGTAACAGTTAAGCATAGTCAGGCTGTCTAAATTCACTAGTCTGAACCTAAATAGAGACAAGCCCACCAAACACTGCACTTAGCCTATTACCTCTCTCCAGGAAGCCTGCATCTAATCAAATCCAGGGGACACAGCAGTGCAGCTGAATAAAAGACTGGACAAATACCCCAGGTGAAGTCACTCCCACATGCTTTATGGCTACTTTCCTCTACAGCTAACCTGGATATATACTGTCATGGTTATTTGTCTCTCTCCAGCCTGGCTTGCCATTAATATTGTGGTTTGGGCACAAGAAGACACCTTCTTCCCCTTCTTCCTCACAAACCACCAGCACTGCTCTGCCTCTCCAGCACAGTTCTTCTCCCTCCAGCCCAGCTCTTCTCCTTCTTCTCTGCTCAGGTGTTGTAGCCATTTTTTATTCATATGTGAATCGCTGAGGTGCATCTATTGTCCCTCTAATGGCTCCTTGGCTGGGTTTAGAGCAGGAGGACCTTCTCAGCTTCTTACCTGAACCACTCTGGGGACTCCGCCCCCCCCCAAAAAAAAAACCCAAACAAACCACCAAACCAAACCAAACCAGAACATACTCATACTGTGTAAGACTTTTCACAGACCACTTTTCCTGCCACTTGGCATAACTTGTATGACTTCTGTCTGCTCAACCAGTCTGAAATAATGTGAGACTGGTTATAGTCCTCCAGAGTGGTATTTGTCTAGGAAAATATATGAGTGTGAATAACATGGGGTTTGATGTAAAGGCACATGGAGGTTCTTTGGAATGTTAAAAAACCTTGCAGAACTGTGCTATGGGATCCCATAAAGCAGAGAGATCGTAACCCCAAGCCCACAATGGAGTTAACTGGGGCATCCCAAAGCAGAGTGAAGCAGTAAAGCAGTAGCTGGGTGACCAATAGTCAAGTCTGAAGCTTGTTTCCTAGACAGATTTCTATCATAAAGCACTAGTAATATTTCCTTCAATGTAGAAACAAAGGATTAGATAACAACAGAGATGCAGGTTTCTTGGAGATAAAGCACATTACAGTGTACATGGGGGTGCTGGCAGGACATTCACTTCAAAGTGTCATGGAAGAGACTCTCAGTGAAGAAACACGTCTCATTGACCTGGAAACAAGAGCATCACAAGCACTGACATGCAAGGAAAAGTAACAGTTCAGGAAAGGCAGGAGTTCTCACCCTCACCAAAGTCAATTAATGAAGTCACTGTAGTTCTAGGCCTGTTTACGGCTGTCAGAAATCCAGTTTCTGACTTTCAGGCAAATCTCTGCAGTGGGAAAAGGTGGGGAAAGAGGAAACAGATCACAAAATGACATGATATAACATAGTTCCTCTAAATGTTTCAACACAGACAGACTGGTAGAGCTTTCCATAAGGTATTAGTAAGTCTTTCAGTGAATAACTAAGGGAGCAGAAGCAGAATTAAATCATGCCAGAGGCAACAAATAGGTTTTTAATTGTAGAGCTTTTTGGGTGGTTGGGTTGTTGCTTGTTGTTGTTTGTTTGTTTGTTTGTTTGTTTAATTCCACTCTCTCACTTTGTATTAGGTAATAGGTAATTTGTTATCTAATTTAGAGCAGGTATTACGCTTTATAGTCTCCACATTTTGCAGCTGGCATGTTTAGACCATCTCCTTTGCGCAATCTGTTATTTTGGCTGCCTGTATTGTTTTGGCTGCCAGAGTAGAAATCCTTTGCTCCTGACTTCCAGAAAATCTGGATCCCTGTTTCCCCTTGAAGCCAGTTGGAGCAGCTGGTGTGCTGACTGTGCAAGCAAGAGACAGAAGATCTCAGAATCACAGCTACCTTTGGAAATAGTGTCTGAAAATGTTTTAGGTACAATTTTCCAAGTGTCAAAGAGAGTCTTTAAGCTTGCAAGTAACTTACCTTCAAATGACATTAAAAAATACCTGTCTGGACTACACCATATGTCGTGGGCCGTTTCCCACACCATAGCTTCCTCTTCTGCAAAGCTTGACACATTTCCTCTTGACTAAAAGAGCTGCTGTAAATTGAGAGTGAACTTGAAGGTCATGTAAATTAAACTCCCTTCATTTGCTCTCTTTTAGGACTACTTCTACCTATGGCAGAAAGCCAAAGCAGGTGTAACTCACATGGCACTTGATCCAGTTCTTATGAAGTCAATGAGAGTCTTTCTACTGACTTTTATAGACATTGGATCTAATCCACACTGAGGAGCCGGGAGGCATAGGGTAAAATATCCCTCTCGTGTTTCCTTTTACTTATCCACAGTAATCCCCTCACCTGTAGCTGGTTTCAGTAACACTTCATGGTTTTTCATCCAGACTTCTTTGTATCTTCTATATGTTGTATGCAGCTTCTATAGAGTTACTGCCCTGAGGCTAGAGCAAGGCTTTGAAAGTCTGGACTTCTGAGGTTTAAGAGTCATTGTTAGTGCAGTTTGGCTAATTTTTATCTTGAAGCTTTCATTCTATCCCACCCTGACAGTTGGAAATCCTGCTTTTCCTGGAGAGGTAAAACCTCTCTCCTCTTGCCACAGGCCAAGGTGAGAAATATTGCTACTAGGAGGTGCTACTCCCAGGAGATCTCTCTTCAGCTATAGTAATACCTGAGACTGTTTAGTCTTATCTTGCTGCTTGTTTCTGCAAAGCATCCTCTGCAGTGCCCTAACTAAATCCCTCCTCGTGCTTCCCCTTGACAAAAATTGCAATGCGTTTAATTTTTATTTAGACATGTGTTTATAGACTGTGACAGAATTGAGATAATTATAATAATCAGGTTTGACACAGTATGAGCAGCAAATGTGCAGAAGAAAGGAGTGGCTTCATCTGAGTTTCATCTCAAGTTTATCTGGAGCCAGGGAAACTGCAATATAAGTTTCCCTCTACCTTAGGACCAACAAGATCTGCTACAACCTTGTAACAATGCCCCATATAAAGTGAGCTGACTAAGAGTATGTTTATTTAGGTGTCTGTGGTTACAAGTCAGAAATTAAGATGTGAACTGCAAAAATTAAGGAGAGAGGGAGAAGCATGGGGAGCTCTTAACCCCTAAACCTGTTTCCACTGAGACCAATGGGACTTAATTCTGAAAAACTTGTAGGGGAGATCACCTGCCACCCAGCAGAACACCATCCTTTTTAGGTACTTTCTGGGAAGTAGTCCTAATAGTAAGCACTGATCTATCCACAGAGGGTAGTGATCTTTCATAAACATAACACTGAGCCATGCTTATATCTCTCTAACCAGGGAGGGAATGCTTGGAAAGAAAATTCCACAGGGCCTGGAAGCTGCCACACAGCCAAGAGAACAAGTCTTACCTTTGTATTAGAGGGCAGTTTCCACTTCTTTACCTGGCATTGTCTGCAAGACCAGGCTGGTCTTGGCTCAGGCTGTCTCACATAAACCCAGCAATCATGAACTGAGAGAGAAATAAAGGAAATTCAATGTAGGCTTCTCAGTTGAGTTTAGGAGCCTGCCTGCTTTTCCAAAGGATGGGTTTGTGGGCAGCTTTGCAGGAATATTCCTTTTGATTAAAGAACAACTCAGCTCTTTGATGCAATCTTTCTTCAATTGCAAAGTCCACATGCACAAAAATCATGTTTAGGTTCCTCTCTTCCTCCTTACCTGCTCCCCAAAGGGAAAATAAATAAATAAATAAATAAAAGAACCAATTTATAGACTTAAAACCTAGCAACTCTCTAAACATGGTGGAATGAAGAAATTGAATCCTACAGCTGTGTGTTCATGTACTGTGAGTTCAGCCTACACTGGAGTAGCAATGCTGAGTACAGAGTTTGGAATAAGGCAAACGGTTTGTAAGTGTTTCCCAGGCTGAACCATTGGCACATTTCACAGTAAATTCTTTATGCAGCAAAGTTGCCAGGCAGTATGATTTTGGTAACACTGAAACAATTTAGAAATTCAGTTTGCATTTAGTGTGTGCTTTCTTAGCCCAAAATATTTTTTTCATGCTGAGATTAATTCCTTCCCTCCTGCCCCAGTCCGCAGGACCTTCCAGAACAAAATGCGTTATTCTGGGAAAAACGAACTGTGACACTTGGACATTTTTTAAATAAAGTTAAGGGAACTTAGATTTAAGCTTTATTTTTCAACTTGGGCCACTCTTAAGTGAAAAACTCTTATTTGAAACAGCACTGAATAACGAAAATAAAACAATTTCATTCAGCATCACAGAGTATTCACATTAAGCTAAATTCATTCATTCTTTTTTTCCCATCATTGCCCTTCCAAACACTGAAGAATTTATTTTCTGGCTCAGCTGGCACTTTATTTTCCTCTTGATATCTCTGTTAACTCATTACACTGAAAAAAAAGTCCTGAAATCAGTCACATTTTTATAACAGATTGGCATGGGGTGTTGTATCCTCCACTCTCCTCCCCACCACCCCAGGGTCTTTGACCCCAGCAGGTTAGAGAGAAAGCAGATATTAAAACCAGCATCCTCACCAAAGAGTGTGTGTTTGCATATGCATCTCTCACTCTGTCATTTATTTTTTTCTCTGATTATATACTACTTCAATGCCAGTTTCCAGAGTGCCCACATACTTCTCAATAGTTCAGACCTACATCCCTTGGGGGTGGAGGAGGGAGTACAGTGTAATAACAGAGAATCAAGACTGGTGGAAGGCAAAGCACAAGCCCCAGGTAGAGGTCCAGCTCCATTCAAGGGGAGGTAACTTAGAAAGGCAAGCAGAAGAAATTTTGGGAATCGCAAGCAGAAATTAATGTGTGCTTCATGCAGAAAAAATGGGCTATGAAAAAACACACAAGGACAAAGCAAAGCCCCCAAAGACCTGTTTGGAAAGGTCAGCTGAATTCAGAGCAATGCAGGGCCAGAGCCTCATCAAGGAAGTGAAGCTGAGGTTTGCCAGGTTACACCCTCTGGAGTAAAAGGAGTAGAGTGGAGAATGCCAGAGAGACAGAAAGGGAGAGAGGAAAACCAGCAGCAGGATGCCAAGTGATTTGCAAATCAGCAAACCTCAGTGGAGTTACGTCAGTAGAGGGACTAGCCCAGCAGCTAACCAAAGGCACGTTTCCCAGCATAGCAAGCTTCAATCTCTGCCTCAGACACCAAACTGAGCAAACCTGCAGAAAAAGACAAATCTAAACATTTAAATGTGTGAAATCTCCCTGCAGATTTCCTCTGACTGATGAGATTCATCCAGAATTCCTATGTCCGGTTTGTTAAAATTTACATTAAAAATCCTTATCTCTATAAGATATTAAAAATGTCTTATCCTTTCTCCTCTGACCAACACTCAGCTGTACTGAGGCCAACCAGAACCACCAGGTTCACTGCAGCTGCCCACAGGTCTAGAGGCTTCCAAGGTGATGGGATGCTCAAAAAGCAAGATTCATGTGTCAGACGACCTGACTGGAGTGGACACTCATCATCCAGAGCAGCTCGCACTGATGTCACAGCACAGGGCAAGTGTGTCTGCTCATCAGGTCACAACACGGGATTCCTCTGTGTGTGTGTGTGTGTGCAAACCACTCAGGTGCAGAGGTGCCATTTTCTAGTACAAATATGTACCAGAGCCATCCACTTTCAGCTCCAAAGATGTCAAAGAAGTGGGAGGAAAGAGACATTTTGAAAACCAAAAGATTTTAAAAGCCCATTTTGGCCCCAGCACAGAAGTTTTTTGACTGCTTGTTTGTTTGTTTGTTTCAAAGCTACATTTTCTTTTTTTTACCCAGCTTCAGTTTTAAAGTTTAGACTAGCTAGCACTTCGCAACCTGATATCCACCTCCAGGCAGACAAAAAATATTGCAATTTACTGTCTGACCTACAGTTTCAAAAACATGCCCATCATTCTTGGTGCAGTTCTGTTGACCTTACCAGAGGCCAGCAATTGTCAGCTTAAATTCAGCAATTAAGCATAACTCCAGTTACTGGCAGATGGACACCCAAGGGTGCAGGGAACACTTGAACAATGACAAGGGCCCCTGTGTTGGGGCAATAGTCCTTTTGAGGTTCATAAATTCACTTGTTGCCTCCCATGATGAGAACATGGAACAAAGGCAGGTGATCCCAGTGAGCTGGGGCTTCAGGCATTGTTCCAACAGCCCTTTTGGGGTTTTTTTCTCTGTCTCTCAGGGGAGGGCTTAGAGCTCTCAATCATGTTCTGCTGAGTGGAGAAATTACTTCCCACAAAACTAAGGATTTTATAAATCCTGTAATTAGTGAAAGTAATCTTTTAATCCTAGGCATTATCTTTCTATCTTCCATTTAATTTCCCACATCCTCCATCCAACCTTTTGTTGAAAGCTTGATCTCCTGAGGATACTGAAGGAAGTGCTAGTCTATTTTTCCCCTCCATCTTCCTTAATATAAACCCATCTCCTCATCCACCATGGACTTAAGCACTCGAGTTCAGTCTTTCAGAACACCAGCACAGTGGCTTACATGCTTTGAAATCAGCATGTGTTTAAGCCTTCACTGATTTTGGGACTTGAAGACACTAGTCTACAATCAGAGCAACATGCAGTTAATCACTGTGGAATGGGCAGTCGCAGGGACCAACTAATTCAGTTTTTCTGTTTATTCCCTGTTGCTCTTCGCTAGGAAAGGCAAATGTATCTCATAGTCCCAATGCACAAAGACTTGAAGATGGTGTCTTTAGGAATCACTGCTGTGCCAGGCACTTTTAACAAAGGCTCACTCTTTTGTGTCTTTGAAAGAGGCACATCTTATTCCGTATTCGTCAGCTAATGATTTCAGCTGGTTTTGGAGTAGCTATCTTAGAGTAAACAGCCATAGGGTAGCCAGATGAGTGAGCTATATGGTATAAAATGGTAAATTCAGTTTCAACAATAATAGGAATTTGCTTTATGGTAAGAAACATGGCTTCCAGGAGAGCATTCCAGTCCTCTTTCCCCACAGGCAACACTCTTAACAATTGCATTGACTCCAGTGTGAGTATGAAGAATTTTTCCTTCAGATTAGACTACTAAATTTAAATGCCATCTGTGGAGATATTCACAAAGTGATGGTTTTGCATAGGTCTGAAATCTCTGTTGTGTAGACATTTAAAACAGAGATCTACAAGGTCACCAAATGAGAGTAAATCAGAATAAACTAGTCACCATTTCACATTGAAAAGGAAAAACAAATGAAAGATATGTCTTTCTGGTATTTCATGGGATTCCTGGCTTCTGAACATGAAGATCCAAACAGCAAAGCCTTTGGTCTGACTTAGTATAGCGCTTCTTATGCAAAAAAGTCATACGATCTAAAATACATACAAGGATAACAGCACACACCAAACCCTTTTAACCAGTGCATCACACCCAGACATGTAGTATCTGAGAGTATGCTAGAAATCAAGCAATTGCTCCCCATGCAACACCATTAAGGTTGAGAGGTATTAACATCTACCACGTGCACTGGGAATGAAGGCACAAAGACAGCTATTAATCAATTTGCCCTAGGGTGCTGAGCCTTGTAGACAAAGGTGGAACCTTCATCTTCTCTCTGTCGCACCAGAACAGCTCTCCAGTAGAGCCTACTGCCCTTTTATTTCACACATCATACTAGGCAGTCAACCCACATCCCACTCCTAGGCTGCCTTTTGTATGTAAGCACAAGTAAAACATCCCATTCATTAATCTGATGTCAGGCCCCAGGTCTGTCTTTTGTGGGCATAAACTCCAGGGATTTCCAACCAGACCCTCATGGGATTTTTTTTTCAAGTATTTGTAAACCAGAATTAGGTCACCTGGCAGAATCTTTTCTTGATAAGACATGGATTTGCTCTCAAAACATTTCCAGATATCCATAATGGGTTAAATTAATTTAATACTAGGTATCTTATCCTTCTGAGACACTGACTCTTTATTTCAAATAGTCAGAGTGAAATTCAATCATAAGTTGCAATCTTTATCCTTTGCATGTATTAAAACCATCTAATGGACTTTTGTGCCCATGAACTTTTTAGCTCATTCTCACAAGATGAAATATTTCACTAGGGTTTCAAGGACATTTCTGCCTTCTTTTTAATTCTTTTTTTTTTTTTTTTCATTTTTGGAAAAGAAGAAAAAGTGTATTTACTCCATGTCACCCTTTGCCCCCTTCCCACATGTTTTCCGTACATACAGTAGTGATTCAGAAGAGCAAAATGCTGTTTGGACACCGCTCATCCCTAGTCACAGCTAACAACATAATTTCAAGCATTTGTGCATGTGTAGGATTCACACTGGCTCTGAACAACAGAGCAAATTGTCCATTTGGTTTTCAGTGTGTCTAATAGGCAAACACTGGGTATTTTTTAGGGTTCCTCATTAAGCTGTGTTTGTACTCAGAACATTTTCACTCAATCATTCAGGTAGCAATGCCTACAGTTGGAGATCAAATCAATACACAGGTGCTCCATATCAGTACACAGGAAGCTGTGCTTCTTGTAATGTGCGTTTATGATGAGTTGTGTAAATGTCTCTTTGTTGACCGCACTCCTAGTTATCATGGATTAATACATACAAAACTGTGCGTAAGCCATTTAGTTATATATGTCTCCAGAACAACCTGTCTGCTTACTCAAACACAGAAAGGCATTCAGCCACCTCCTGCAAACATCTTCTCATGACAGAAGTAATTTCTAGTGATCGTTGAAAGTTAAGTAACTACTACATTCCATGAGTTCAGAATGTCTCAGAGTGTTTCTTTCATTTCTGCTGCTTATTATTTTTTGCAAGGTTTGCTTGCCTAACAGTGAATGGAAATACCATCAGCTAAACCTGAGATGACTCTCACACAACAGACAGTTCAAAGAAATGGAAAAATCTTCTGACAAAGGAAATATTTAGGTGAACAAGCACATCCATAAAAATGTCTGCACACATGCACACACACATGAGGATGTGCATCCTTATGCCAGCTCTGGCAGCAGCATTTCTCCTGAAAGTCTGCCCAGAGTACACATGAGGTAGGCCAGCGTTTCCACTGACAGTGAAACTATCTGTCATTGTGCACATCTACAGTTGCCATTTATTCAATAATACACTTAAATATGCAAACAGACAATGTTTGTAGCTTTTCTGTGTCACAGTCTATGTAGAGATAATGGAAAAATCAGAAAGTAAAGTAAGGCACCTTAGTATGGAACAAATCATGGTAAGGAAAAATCATGATTGCCCAAATGTTTTTTTTCACTGAACAACACTTCCCTGCTATCTAAGAAATGACATAATTTCTCACTCCGCTTTTCTCTCTGAATAAACTTTTTGTACACAGGAATTCTGAAATCTCAGGGACTGTATAGGAAAGGTGTCTTCTTCCCCACGTAAATCTAAACAAAACACCTTTTAAACCAGCAGAGGCCTTCTGCTTAGTAATCCCAGCTAATGGACAAAAACAGGCCTGCTGTTCAAGGACAAAAGGAAGCAAAAGAAAATACATGATACAAGGCAGGAAGGATGGGCAACAAGTTATGAATTGCCCCTAATAATCACCTCCCTAACCTGAGGCTCATGGATGCTAATTGGCTCTGGACATTAGCATGTTCATGCACTGTGGTGGTGACACTGACTGGACAGGGGGTCACTGGAGTATAAAAGGCAACAGGTTTTGCAGGTGAGAGAGCAGCCTGCTAGGATGCTTCCTGCATGGGACACCCCACTGCTGATCCTCAGACTTGCCCTACTACAGAGCCTTGCACAGCACTTTTACATGACTTCTGTGATATATCCCTGGTAGCCATCTGCCATTTCCACATTTTTCCTAAACCTTATCCCTTAATGTAGCTGTTCTTTAATAAACTGGTTAATTCGTAAAATAAACATTGGTCTCAGGAACAATTTGTGAGCATGGTGAGGGTGGTATTCTAATCTCCGCTCTAAAATACGGTCCCACAGTGGCCGTTCCTCTGAGAAGCACCTCGTGTGCCCTCGAATTCATTTAAAAATAAAAACCCCTCCAAACTGGGGGGAGAAGTCGCAGGAGCATCCTGACAGCCTCTAGCCTCTGTGATGGCATCTGCTCGTGACACACTGCCAAATATTTATTTGCTGGTACTTGCCCTTGCAGATGATTGTCCCATCACCTGTATAAATGAGAAGCCTATTGTAGGAAACGTGGCAGATGGCTGCATTCCAGGTTCCCCCAGCTGCAAAGCTCCCACAAAGGCTATATTAGGCCATATACCCACCCTTAGAAGTGGTAAGTAACCTAGTTAAGTAGAAGTGCACAGTACTCAAGAATTTTTCAGTGTTGGAAAAAAGAATCTGTTCAGTTTAGAAACTGTAGTTTCCACCTCCTATTTCTGTTTCAGTAGTTTATTACTTTCTGAAGATGCATTTCTGGAGTTTTTAATCTTCTTCTTGCTTGTTGCCAATCTCATGTTACACACTCAGCTGTACCAATATATCACACAGCAAAAGTGAGTAACAGACCCAGCAGAGACATAATGCTAGGGAAAAATAAAAGACAAGACCTGGGCAACAGGACATAGAGCTGGTCATGTGGCTGTGAGTACTGAGACACAGTGAATCTGGATTCAAATGCCAAGTCTGCCACAGTCTCTCTAAGTGACCTTGGAAGGCATTGTTTAAGCCTTGAATTGAGATCATAAATACATCAAGACTAGCCCAATAAAGATCTTAATCTCTTTGTGCCTCTAGTCCTAATTGCCAAAGGAAAGATACTTTGAACCAGGCTGAAAGGAATTTTCA
>NW_009953332.1:1573897-1593926 GCF_000747805.2 Chaetura pelagica
AAATGCTGCTTCAACACAATTAAGTTCATTGATGTATGTCAGTTTCTGTCAGAAAACTTTGCAATTATTCAAAGAACAACACAAGTATTTTTCTTTTTTAATCTTTGACTTTCCACCTCTCATTCTGTTTTGACTAGCCTGGGGTTTTTTTACATGCTATATAATATAAGGTAAAGCAACATTTTTTCAGTATTGACAAATCAAAGTATTTGGATAATAAAAACCAAAGTACCAGTAGATTTGAAAGTCCTTGCTTTCATAAAAAAAACCCCAAGAATTTCCTATGTGATAGAAATTGCACTTTCTGTCATGCTATCAGATACTGCTTTTCCTGCCAATCTTTTCCCTCCATTTTAGATGTATACTGGGGCAGGAATTTCATTCTCCTCTCCTTACTTCCACATTCAGTTTTTATTTTCTCATTACCTCTCCTCCTCTGTAGTAATAGGTAACTGGTTGGAGAAAAAGGCCACAGTAAAATCAGGATTCAGATAACTGTCTGGCCTGTAATACCATTTGCTTTTTCAGGGCATTTTCTGCTTGTTCAGTGGCCACAGCAGTCAGTTCTTTGGTGTTCAACTACCAGGGTAATAGCTCAAGCAGTAAGACTTTCTGAAACATCTTCTCTTTATTGCTTTCCAGTAGGGCCACTGTGGCCATCTCCCTAACTTGTTAGCTACCTGTTTCCTTCAGTTTCTGCTTTCCTTATAGTAAAGATAGGAGACAGATCAAAAGCCATAAGCAAAGTCTCAAGAAAAGGGTACCTGAGGCTTTTTTCATTACCTGAGGCGTGTGCACAAGTTTGCTGAAGGATTTAAGCAGGGAATATGGTGTGATTGTGCAAGATTATTCAGGAGCAAGGGTGTTATGCAGTTTCCAGAACAAAAAACCTTGCATGAGATTGGTGGAGGAAGGAGGCAATGCTGGCTAAATGGCACCAGAATCCACTTCCCTGAGGTCTGGTTCTCCACTGCTGTGCTGGTGACTTGAAATTCCTTCAGTATTAACCCTTCTGACCAATCACATGAGACTTATACACTGAAGCTGGACTCAAGCTGATCAGAAGAAAATATTTTTATGTCCACACAAGGAATTGCTCTGAGATCTAAAAATGACAGTGATAGCAAACGGACAGAGCCCTTAATCAAGTGCTGCTTAATTTGACTTATGAATCCTTCCACCCTACCTCAGGCAAACTCCAAGAGCATCATGGAGAGGAGAAGCATGGGTTGTCAGCACCAGCCACGTTCCTTAAGTGCCCTTGAGGTGGCACAGACTGCACACAGGATACCATGCTGCCACAGTACCCAGAGCTGCTGAACAAGTTTTATGGGGTACCTTTGTGATGGCCTTCCATTGCACTGAGCAGGCTTTAAGTTGGAAGTCATCAAAGTCCATGTCTCCTCTCCACATACAGAAGACTGCAAACAGTAAGCAGTAAAGGTAACACTAAGGGAAAAAATCAGCTAAATAACAAAGACATTACTCTCTTGATGTTACCTGGAAATAAGCAACTAAAAAGCATGAAGTGGGAAGTATTTTCTTTCTCTTGCTCCACCACAATAAAATTTGTTCTGTGTGGAGTCTAAGGACAGGGAGACAAGTTGGCATCTCCTCATCCTGGCTGACACCCAAAAGTAACTGCATGCCATCCTGTCCAACACTGATAAGTCTAGTGAACAAGGGGATAGGTTTCTTCTGTAACTCACTCATCTCTTTGCACCAACCCAGGCATCACAGTATTTATCCTGCAAGAATGCCTCACATCAGGGATTTCCCACTGGTGCAACTTTGTTCCTGGACACAGGTCTGAGCAGTCAGTGCAGACAGCAAGGGAATGAGCACTCGTACCTTTCTTCTCCTGTGGCCTCATCTCTATGTCACATGAGGACAATCAGTATTTCATTAGCAGATTTGGGCAGACACAATTTGGAGGCCAGATTTTACCTTCAGAGCAGAAGGGAGAGTTGGTACATGTCTCTGCTCAGCAACATCACAGACCACAGAAGAAAGATTAATTCCACCTTCTCACCACTTCAGAAGGGTTATGGTTTGAGTCTTAAAAGTGTGTCACATACAGGCACAAACACACTCTGGCAACACACTGAGCTCACCAGAAGCAAACCAGAACCAGAAGCCATATGACTGTGGTTAACGTGATGCTGCATCTGTGGCAATAAACACTCCACAGGGGCAGGCTGGCTTGTGTGCCTGTCCTGAGCACAAGCAGAGCAAAACTACCTGCCTACAAAAGACCTTATTTTTATACCTTCAGGTAGTAAGACTGAGAGACCTTCAGATCTTTCTGGGTGCTGTAATTGATGCTGAACTTCTGCGTAAGAAGTGCTGAAACTCTCTTAAAAGCTGGCTGAGGGTCACAGTGAGCAGCTCCCCTATGGTGTTTCATGACACATGCTTCTTCCCCTCAAAGTCAAAAGAAAGGCTTACAGATCATTAGCCACTCAGCTGGGCACCAACCTACCAGGACAGAATATGTCCTGCTCAAGACTGGCAGGAGATGCGCTGACACAGCCTAGATTCTCTTCTGTGGAAGAAGATGCACCATGTACAGAGAGGTGGTCAGGGAGCCCTGCAAGAGCCCATGTAACATTTCCCACAGCAATGCTGGTATCTGGCATGCTTTTGAAAAAGAGCCTTGCCCTTCACACCAAAGAGGCATGTCTACACACAGCTCCATGGCTCAGACTCACAAGCATGGGATGTTTGCCATCAGGGTTTTTTTTTAACAGACTCCTCCAACTGTCTCTCAAGCCAGGGTGCTAGTGACAGAATCACAGAATTACCTTGGTTGGAAAAGACCTTCAAGACTACCAAATCCAACTGCTAACCTAACATTGACAAGTCCTTAACTAAACCATATCCCTAAGTACTATGTCTACATGACTCTTAAATACCTCCAGGTTTAATGACTCCACCACTGCTCTGGGAAGCCTGTTCCAATGCCTGATAACACTTTGGTGAATAAATTCTTCCTAGCATCCAATATAAGCCTCTCCTGGTGCAACTTGAGGCCATTACCTCTAGTCACTTGTAACTTCATTGAACAGCCCACCTCTTTACAACCTCCTTTCAGGCAGTTGTAGAGAGTGACAAGATCTCCCCTCAGCCTCCTTTTCTCTAGGCTAAACAACCTCAGCTCCCTCAGCCACTCCTTCTAGGACAGATCAATGTACTGCTAGAATTGTTAACATCATGTCCATCTCTAGAGGATTCAGCACACATTTGTCTGTGCCATGAGCTAACTTCTCACAATGTTTACTCCAGGATGTCTTTCCTGAGCTGTACCTTGCCTGCCATCTCCACTCTTCCATGGCCAAAAGCCACACTGATCCTGCTTTACTTCACTGGCCACTGCCCATTAGCACTGTCACCTGTATTAAGGAGAGCTTGGTTCCAAACCCCAATGACTGCTTGATGGAACGTGCTTGGGAATGGATCTTGTAAAAGCTGCTGCATATCTGAATGCACTGAGAAAGGGCCACCCCCACTAACTTGCACCTAGCAGAAGTGGAGGCCAGGGGTCTCCAGAGTATGTGGGATCTGTGGTTCAGAATCATGCCCTTCCTGGAAAACCAGAAGTTTGTCTCCATTGGAGAAGAAGCTTATGTATCTCTGCTCAGGAGCCTACAGCTGAAGCAGCTGAACTGGAGTAGCCTCCCATGAAGCTGAGCTAAATAGACTTACTTAGCATCATCTCACTCCACTTCACTTGTACCACCACCTTGTTCCCCTGAATTGGGCAACTGTGCCCCAGGGTCTGCTTCTCTGGACCAGGCACCTGTTCATCTTAGCAAATGTTGTTTCGCTTAGTTCTCCAAGACCTTTCTTGCACAACTTCCACCACAGCTTTCGACTCTTCAGACTTTCACAGGGAAGATTTCTTACATTTCGTTCATTGTGATGCATCTTTCATGACACTGTTGAAAGATCTCTTTTGGATGGAAATACTAGAACCACTTTTGGCATTTTTCAATCAGAGGATGAGATTTCAACGTCAGTTCTGCTTCTCGGGTAACATGGACACAGATGGCTTAAGCCATAAAATAAATAAAATTTAATGTGCCCTCCAGCTCAGATATCACAGACTTTTATAGAGCAGATACCACACAGTTTGGCCACAGCAAAATGGGACAGCCAGAGATTGTACCCAGATTGACTTGTGCAGTGCTTTAACCACAACACATCCTTCCTCTCTGATTTAAACCACTTTTCTTTCTGCACCCTGACAAAGCTGAAAATCTATAGCACTGAAGACATTGTAAGTGCCTTTAGTAACAAAACTGATATACAGATATGACTTACTGGGATGTTTCCAACCAATGATAAGTAAAAACAAAAGCAGAAAGCAAAGCAAATGCAATCTGAAACTGCATATTTGAGTTGGCCTGTTTGGACAGCCCTAGCCTGACTTGGAGGCAGCAGGACAAAGCTCTGCTTGCAGCTTATCTGCAGGGCTATTCTTGGCTTCTCTTTCTCAGGTCTTAATTTAAATATCTGCAGTTATTTACCTACAGCATGTACCAGTTTTTTTCCTCCTCTTGAACAATGACTAATTGCTTCATGTGAAGGTAAATATTTGAATATGTGTACAGGAAAGCTTTTCCCTCACAGACAGATAGCACGCAGCACTATAAAAAGTCTGGTGTTCATATGTGGGGTTTCACTTTTTTTTGCTTCCTGGAGCTTACTTTTTTTTTAAGTTCTCTGAGGTACCAGACCTTCATAAACAAAGACTTCAAAATCAATGCTTGCATAAAGAAACCAGATCTATTATCACATAACTCATGTCTGAAAAATTCAGTCTGATAATCTCACAAGGTCTGACAGGCTAGTCGCAGGATCTGTGTCATTTGGAGAGTTTTGCTCAAGCATAGGTATTAGGATAAGTGTCAAAGCAGGCCATGGTGCATGGAGGCTGCTAAATGTCAGCATGGAAAATACTGTATTTAAATATTAGAAATAAAATTATAAGGAAAAAAATTAATTTCATATTTAAATTGCCCTGTGGAAAAACACATGGTATTGATGATAATTAAGCGTGCAGATGGCAGTTTATTCAGATCATTTCTGAGCATAAACCTGGTCATTTCACCTCTGAGGAAGGAAGGCTTATATAGCTTATTTGCTAAGCGCAATACCATCTTCTTAATTTGTCCCTATAGAGGTTAGGAAAGAGTTTCTAAAATAATCAGCCTGGAACTTACCATTTTATCACTTAAAAATTCATATTGATCAACAAGTTATAGTTCTGCCTCTTCCAGATGTGTTTTTTAATCTTCATTTTGTATTACATCGTTTAGGATAAATCACATCAGAATGGTAACATGAGCCTGCAGAACAGCATGTCCTGCTGTAGGCTGTAAGCAACATTGAGCAACAACTTAAAAAGTCCCTGGTTTCAAATTCAGATTCAATAGCTGTCAAGATACCTTTCATTTTAACATGGAAATAAACATTTCTCCTGTAAATTAAAGCATCTGGGATTACAGGAAAATATATCCTTTTCACATGTACCACAGGGCCTGCTTTTTCCAGGGCATACATGAGCTTTTAACAGTCAGGACCTTGATTATGTAGTTCAATATGCAACCTTAAAGTTGATTTACTTTACTTCAAGCCTTTTTTGTACTTTTCCTACAAACTGACGTGTTTCAGCGATAATAGTACAAAGAGTTAAATGCTTGGTAGTTTAGAAAGCTTTCTTCCCACCTGCCTTCATTTCTGCAGGGAATCTGAACAATACACGTATACAGCATGATTTGTTCTTGTCAGCCATGCTGAAAATATAAACAACCACAATCTTCTTCCACTGATGGTGGAAATTAATGGTGTGATCATACATATCTGAAATTATTTTTGCAAACACAGGACCATAAATGTAAATTGGCCTGCCCATATTGAGCCAGCACAGCTGTCCTCCTGCAAATACTAAATACCCTACCATGATAAACTGTCCATTGAAACAGGGCACGAAGCATGGTGGTCTGCAAAGCATCCAGTGCTCAAGGTAGTAACTTATTTGCTGCTGTCTCTTGCCAATGTCATGTGGTATAAGCCCTGACATCAGATGCACAGGTCAGGGTCTTTCATACAGTTTTGATTGAAATATGGCACAAGGCACATGTGAAGAATGACCATCGGTTCACGACAGCGTATCTTAGATAATACAGTCCCAAGACAATCCAAAACAAATTATGCAGTCCTAAATAATGAATACCATTTATCATGAAAAATCACTGTCTATCTGCTTCTCACAGCTGGTGGCTGCAGCCCTGTCCCTGCTCCCTTGTCAATCCCAGAAGGTATCTGGTTTTATCCCTCAGGGACACCCCAAAATTGTTTGCCCAGATGCACTCCTTGCTAAGTTTTCACAGGGCATCATAATGTTGTTCACTCTTTCAATGTGAACTCAGCTTGAAATTATTTGTGTTCATAACAGAAGGTCTCCCAGCACAGCTTAGTCTTTGTCAATCTAGCTGTAAAATCATTCTTGAAGACAGTAGTGATCTTGGACAGACTTCACTCTCCTTGAAGTTAATGACAAATCTGTTGCTGACTTTAATGAATACATGGCCAAAATATCTGAAGTCCTAGGATTCTGGAGATTAAAATATTCACAAAACCAAATAATTCAAGTTTACCCAATCTGAATTTTATTTATTTGTTAATACAGTATCCATCACCATAGCATGAGCATACACTTGGGTAATGTGGATGCACTCTTGGTGTGTCTGTGTGTGTGTGCAGTGTATGTGTATGACAAAAATAGCACTAGCATAGCAGACCACTACAGATGTAACTGAATGCGTATGCAGAGGCGTATACATCTCTCAGGTGCTGCAGGAATCAACCTTGGTAAGGGGGCTTAAAGAGAAAAGAAATATCCTCCAACAGCTCTGGCAGGCAGAGCTTTTCTCTGAGGCAGCCCAGCTGAGTGTGAATGCCCCACAGCACTGGCCTACAGGTTTCCCTTAAAAGTCTGTGGCAGCCAAGCATACTGACACTGCACTGACACACATGTCATAAGCCTTTTCAGGAAGACAGGGCCACCATAGGAGTCCAAAGAAAAGTATCCATCCAGTGCTGAACTTTCGTTTTGCAAATGACAAATCGAATCCAGACCACTGACTGTGCTTGACAGTGATCTAGACATAGCTGGATCTCAGCTGACACCTAAGCCTATCTTTTCTTTGAATGATGTCTGATTTCTTCCACACTGCAGAATATCAGCCTAAAAAGTCTGGAGGAAGGTTAAGGAGCAACACTACTGGCATGGAGCATTCAGGACTCAAAATAAACTACTGCAGCAACAGAAGCCTTTTCCAAATATTAATACACCATGTTTGCCCCCTCCAGCTTTGTGTAGGTTAGGTCACCCTTATGGTCCTTTCTCCATTCATGCGTGGCTCTGAAGATTGTCTTCACACTTGAAAGCCTTAAAGATCTTTTCTTGTGTTCACGGCAGACAGCATGAGCATAATAAGCCTCTTCCCTTTCTCCAGCTTTTCTCAGGAAGCTCGTGGAACACGTCATCTGCCAAATCCCTTGCTGGAAAACTTCAACCAAATACAGAAAATCTAGACAAGAACTGGACATTTTTTTTCCCTCTTCTTCTGCTGTCTTAAGTTTGTCTGCAGCTGCTGGAGTTATACAGAGCCCTGAAAGAGTGACCACTTCTATTTTTTTACTAGATTGCAAGCCAGCCTTACCACAAAACCATTTTTTATGGTTTTTCAAAGAGCACATAGCAAACCTTTGAAAAGCTACTTAGTCATCCCAATAGTGACCAATGTCTTCTGTAGTTTTTCCTTCTTTCCTCTTCCTTATAGAGGTTTTTATATCCCTTCCCAGAGATGAGGCACATTCTTATCAACTACGCAGTATATTTAATAAGTGCTTCCCTGCTTTTCCTAAAGTATTTATTTTCACAGAGCAATGTCTCCCAGAGGTGATATTTAAAGCATATTTTATGAGAAAATTGCAGATTAATCACAAAAACAGCTCTGTGCTTATAAAGCTATCCCTAAGAACAACTACTTTTATACACACATGACATCAAAACTTCTGTTGTAGAACTAGACAACTACTTGGGGTGGGGGAGAGAAAGTAGTTTTCATAGATCATTAAAAACAACAACAAAAAATCCAGGTTGCGGCTTTTTAGGTAGAAAGTGAGAGAAACCCATGCTATTGGCCAGGTTCAGCTGCCAGTTTTGGCAGAATTTCTGTAGGACTATGCTAAGGTGTAGACCTCATTGAACACCAACCTCAGCCTTTGGCTTAGCTCAGACCACCTCTGCATTTTCTACTGATTTCAAACCCTGGTAACCCTTGCTACCACCTTCCCAGCTACAAACTGAAGAAAACACTATTTTTATACCCTCACTGCCTGTCCTATCATGTCACACTGTTATTTTTGTCTTGGCTTGGTGGAATTAGATAATTTTCTATCTTCCAGTCTGTTCTCTATCCCTTTGAATTAACTCATTCCACATCAGAACAGACCTAAAGCCCTTCAAACATTTCCATGACACATTGTGTGAGAGAAATGCTGACCTGGACTGGGGAGTGATCCACATGTACCTAAGGAGTGACTGCTGGGGAACAACACTTTTTGCAGGACAGCAGCCTCCTACTCCTGAGGCACCTAGTTCTCTTTGCTGGACATAAGGGACATGGAGCTTATTTAACTTAAAAGCAGACTTCTGCCTTAGCAATGCATAGCATAAGGAAAGGTGAAATGTCATGAAGAGTTTGGAAGAGCAGGGGAGGCTGTGCTAGGTTTCTGACAATTCCACTCTGAAAGTAAGAATAATATTTTCAACAGTCACCCACCCCCACGAAAATTTTGTTTTCAAAATTAGGCATTTGCTCAGTAAGCATTCCCTAGTGCCACTCCATCTTCAACCCAAAGGGTGGAAGGTCTATGTCATGAGGTTACTCCTCAGCAGAATGAATGCATCTCACTCACCCTCTCATGTGAAGATGTCTTTATAAGGCATCAAAGCCAAATGGAGCAAAGTTCAGTTTGTGGCATTCGTGGGTGTACCACACCTGCCTCAGTCAGTCCCCACAGCAGAGCCTGAGGTGCAAAGCAGTGTAAGCAGTGCATTCAGAAGCGCCTGAGGTCATGCTAACCACATTTTAATTTATTTTTTTTTTCATCAGTAGTTTCACTAAACAAATTAAGGGGATGAAGTCTTCCAAGTGCTTGAGGAAAAACGAAAATTTATTAAAGGAAAACAAAAAATAGGTATTTAGTTTGTTTTCCTACCCTCATCTTTTCCAACTCTTTTCACTCTTCATTTCCTTTTGTGTGGAAGGAAGATAAAAAAGAGGAACAGCTGAAGGAGGCTGTGGTTGAAATAATCAGGGGTAGAAATAACCGAGTGCTAATAAAAAATAAAGAATGGAGAGATGGACAGGGAGTCAGTATAAACTTTGTTTGTACTGTTCATGAAGAACATTTTTGCCAAAGCTGTGGAAGAACCACTGGAAGATTTTCTCTCTTGATCATTCTGTGCTAAAGAAAACAATCCATGCCTAAAACATTGTGCTACATGAATGGGTCACTGAAAATGATCCACTAAAAATACAAAACTGGGAAAGAAAATCTGCATTTATGAATGTAGTTTCTGAGCAGCAGAGTTTTCCAGCCGAACTCCAGGAATCATGCCTGCCTGGCTGGGAAATGAGCAGGCAATTGCACCTGCTGAGCGAACTGATGTTGCCCTGGAGATTTACAAGCCACAAGTGAAAATGCAAAGAGGAGCGTGTTTCTGCTGAAGGCATGTCAGCTTGGGGTAACCTTGCTTGGTTGGGAATTCTCCTCAGCTCCTCTGGGAAACGATCTCAGCTCACTCCACCCAGATTATGTCATATAATAGCTATCACTCAGAAAAAGAGCAGAAGCCAGTGAAACAAGCTGCAATGTTAAACTTGGAGTGGCAAGCAAAGCAGTCTACACAGAAGGATGTTAATTCTACAGGAGTAAAAGCAAAATAGAAGAGCAGCTTTCTCTAGCAGAGGGCTGTGAAGTGGGAATCAGATGTCCCACAAAGCATTCACCATGTGTAATTCCAGGCACTTCACTTCTGTGTGTTATTAAGATTAAACAACTGTAAACATATCCAAAGTATATCTGTACACATATTCCCAGCTTCACCTACAAATCAAGTAGGCTCTTAGGAGTCAGTAACTAGCTAAAAGCTATTATTGATGGGGTTAAGGTACATCCTCTGACAGCAGCAGAAACTTTGGTTGCTTAACATGCTAGAAAGGCAGTGTAAATTGTATTTCAGATTGCATACATTTCCAGCTCTCTGGAAGTCCATTTGTTTGCTGGCATTTACCTTCAGAACATTCAAATGCCCTCCATATGTTAGCTAAGTTGTATTTATGGTGCAAAGTATAGCATAAAATATTTTGTTACTATATTTCACTAGTGTATAGGGATGGATATAGAGGATTGCAAAAAACACGTATTTAGAAATTTAGTCCTCCGTGGAGTGTGCACAACCTGACAGAAACATGGTGCTTTCCAGTACTTGTATTACACTCCCCCTGCAGTGCTGAGATGCAAAGCTCTGCTGTGTGTGGCAGTCTGCATCCACAGACTAAGGGACGGACACTTTACTGGAAAGTTTATAGCAAACAGTTTACACTGACAGCCCAGTGAGTGTTTGAGGAAGGAAAAGACTGCATACAGAGATTAAACACCATCCCAAGGTCATACAGTGCCTCAAGGGCAAGAGCTGGAAGAATATCATAGACTTGTTCTCCACATAACAAAAGCTACTGCAGTATCTTGAATGGTCAAAAGAAAGTGGCTTTGCTGGAAAGTCAAAGCTGAGAAAAGAGTCCATAGGAAACAACAAAAAACTTCTTTGGATTAAAAAAAATGGAGCAGAAATTAATAGTGGAAAGCAAGTTACTACCTTTAACCATCACAAACTATAATACAAGCTTCTTTTTAGTAAGTGAATACAGAAAAACATGTTCATTGCCTTCATCTAAATAGAAATTTCCATGACAAAAAAAAAGGACTTGTTTGTTTGAGACTTTTTGTTTTTAAGAGGCTCACAACAGACAGTGAAACACAAAACAATGCTGAATTTTCCCATCTCTAATTACCCACAAAAACTTATTTGTACTGAATATAAAGGTCTAAAACTTTCCCTAGAGAACCTACAAACATCAGACTTTATTTTAGCCTTAGAAACACAGTCTTGAGAATATATACTTATGAGTAACATTCTGGTCATTTTGGTCAGCCGGCTACAGAACCCATCAAAGGCAGCAGAGATCACTGCTTTCAAAGAGTTCAGATTAGAAATGACCAATACCCACTCTAGAAGAAAAAGGGGACAAAAAAGCAGTAGAGACTAGCTATGTGACAAAGGAACCATCCATCAGAAAAGGAGCCAAACCAGAGCTAAAGTTAAAACAAAAGTGAAAAGCATAATTTTTGTCTTGTTTACAAAGACTTGGCATCAATCATAGTATGCAATGTTAAGCATTATTGGACACTGAGACTCCTATTCTAAACATACTGTCAATATCTCTCTTCTTTAATCTCAGCAAACTGATGGGTGGTAGCAATTATACAGGATGATTTATTTAAAGTGCTGTAATAGGCTGCTACTCTGCCTTGCAGGCTAATCCATGAGCTCTTTTCCCTTATCCCAGCCATGTGGAAATTGTCCTTGATTTCCAGAGCAATATATTACAAGAATGCATCTCATTTAACTTTTGTTTTTCAAGAAAATCTGGCCTTGGAAGAAACAAACATTTTTGCTGTACAAGCAGCCAGTTGAGGTCCACAGCTGAGTGGAAACGCTGAGCAGGAACAATAGAACACATTTTATTATTGATCCTCTTAATTTCAGGTTAGAAGGTGGGATTCCTTGAATTTCCCTCTGACTCATAACTCAATCCTGTCCGGCCTCAGGCCTGGTTTAGCAATAGTGAAAGCAATGCAGATGACACACAATGCAAATGAGGGGCATTTGGCCCCACAGGACAAGTGTCCATAAAACCTTGAGAGGTCTTCACTGCCTTTGAGGGCTTACCCGTTGCAAATGCTGCTGCACGAGTTGCAGAGGCAGGATTCCAGGTTCACACCCTCCTCCTTCCAGACGCTTGGAGCAGTTCTGCTACAACACAGCTTGCAGGAGCCTGGCTAGAGAGCCCTGGAGGGACAGATGCTTCTGTGGTGGGTGGGGACCTTGGTTACAAGTCATCTTCACAGCATCTTCCCCTCCCACCCTCCCACCACCTGTCTGAGCAGAGGAGAGGTGCCAAGCTCACAGCCAGAGCACTGTGCTTGCTTTCTGGACATACCCCAGCGCTGGAAATAAGACTCTGCAAGATAAATGTTCTGTGATAACCCAGCCTGAGCCAGCAGGAGAAGCAAGTGTGTCTCACAGAGTTTTGAACTCATGAACCCTTGGCAGTTCTCTGATACAAGAACCACAGAAGTGCAAAGTATTCTTATTATTGGAGAAGGCAATCTGCAGAAATATCTCTGTCTGATCCAGAAATGGGGAGGGGCACTATCACTCTTCCATCCTTGTTCATAGCTCTTCCTTCTGCTCCACTATAATAGTTAATCTGCTGAATCGAATTCACTTCCCAAAACTGGGATATTTCCCAAAGATCTGAGTAACCAGATGGAAAGAAAAAAAGGAAGGAGAGGAAAAAACTAATATTTTGCTGGATATGTAACATCCCCTTTATTTTAAGTATCTTTTTATGATTTTACCAGTTTCCAGACATCTCTTTTGTCTTGCAACTTGATTAGGTGAAATATTGTCTTCCATTCATGTCAATTTAAGAGGTATTATCTTTTAAATAGATTTTGGAGTTTCACACATGCATTTCATACTGAGAACATTTTTTGTCTTCATATTTCTTTATTAGCACAAAATGCTAAGCAGCAGAACTGAGAGCAGTACAACTGAGAGGTGATGTTCAAAAGATCTGTTCTTATTACCCGTGATGGGTGTATCAGATGTCCTGGAATGACTTTTTTTTTCTGGAAACAGGGTAGCATTGACTTAGAATTCAATTGAATTTCAGAATAAAAATACTGGTCTTTGCTCCAAATACACCAAGTATCATTTATACCTGTTTGACACCTTCAGAGCTTTTTCAAGCTTGACATTTGACATTAGAGTAATGTATGACCATCAAAATCCTCTTTACAAAATTCAGCTTCACTTTCAGAGAAAAAAGCATTCCTAAAGAAAAGCAACAATTCAAAAGTGTTTAAGGTGTTTAAACAGAAGCCACTGCAATTAAGCACGTGTCTGAGACCAGAACTTTTCTTCTGAATTTTTTTGGATGCTTATGTGAAAAGAGTGTTAAGGATCACAGTTATTCTGAAAGACATATGTTTCTTCTGATTTACACCTTCACAGAATCTGACACTGTCAAAACCCTCCATGTTTTCAAACCTTTACTTTCACGACACTTCTAGAGTTTAAATTTCTTTGGTAAAAGTACTGAAAGATAAGGTAATATTTTTATTTTATCCATTTTCCTTACCAAGATTAATCCCTGTTGCATTTGATTACTAGCTCTTCTACTAAAGGGAAAAGGCTGTTATTAATTTTATTTTTTTATTTTTTTATTTTTTTTTGCTATTTCATTACTTTGTGTAAAGACTACAGCTACTGCTCTATGGGGCAAAACCTGTTATCTGGATGCACATTCTGGTCCTGTCTGTAAACACTCAAGGCAGTACTCAAACATAATGGCACTACACCTCAGCGTCTTAACAAAAGTATTGAAGCCTTCCCCACAAGTGATTTAAACCAACAACCAATAAAGACAGTGAGAAAGAATGCCTAAACTTTGATTATAGTTAATGTTTCCAGATGGCTGGAGGTCAGGTCAGAAAGGCATCTGAGAGGACACTGTGATAAGTACAGTTACATCTAGTTAGCTAGAAAACCCACCTCCAGCTCCTGTGGGCCCTGCAAACAAACCTCAATAAATAACAATTACAATGTGCCCTATGTAAAATTAGCCTAATTTCCCTTTCAATAGTGGGTTAATTTCTATCCAGTTAAAAGCTTACTCTGTGAATGAGAAACTCTTCACATAAATAAATCAAGCTGTTTCTGTATTTAAAACTTATTTCCCTGTGTTTGAGAATAGCTAAGCATTGTCTCTGAAAGAAATGAAAATTGCTAATGGAGGCCTGGAAACTCATTTTTTCAGCAGTTTTTCACCTCATCTATCCCGTTTACTTCCTAACAATATATAGACTGCTTAATGATGCACAGATATGTTAGGTCTGTTAGCTTGTCTGGATGTATTTTTATGTGTCCATTCTGGATGATTCTGCAGGTGTTATGAAAATACTGACATTTTTAATTATTTTTATTTTTATTTTTCTTCTTGTATTTAACTGTTACAGGATGACAAAAGCTGAAACACTTTTAAAAGTCTGATGTCAATGTAAAAGTCTCTCGGCCTCACTTGGGCGGAACATGGTCCTTCTGACTCATTGAAGAGACATTCATTACAGACTGAAGGCCTGCAAAATGCCAAAAGTCCCTCTGATTATAACAGCAGGAGGTACTTTTCAAGGGAAGGATGAGAACAGATCCAGGTCTCTTGAGCCAGCATTGCAAACAGACTTGGCTCAGAAACTTTTCAATTTCTATTGCAGTTTTTGAAGCTTAGACCAGTTTGAAGAGACTTCCCTCTCTATCCTGGTTCAATTTCAGTACCTCTGACATTCTTTTTTTCATCTGGGTCTGCATTTAGATTACTTTGGCCTGTAATACAAATTGTGGCTTGGTAGGGCCCTAAGGAAGTCACAACTGCTTCTTCAGAGACCCTTCTAAAGCTCACTCATTACTCTCTTTTCCAGCATAGCACTTTTGGTTCCCAGTTACCATCTGTATTTCATGGAGCCATGCAACAAAATCCTTCTGATCACATGGAAAGTACATCTGTCACATTTGAGGCAGTCAAATAACAAGAGGCTGAACTCTGTGCAGTCATTCACAACTGGGGGAGGAATAGCACAATGTCTAGTTGAGGTTGTAGATGGATCACCCAAATCATTGAGAGAAACTGACACTCAGAGCCATAAAGATGCTTAAAAGGAGTGTAATTAGAATCAAAGGGACATACTCACAGGACCTTTTAGGGTTTTGTCCCTTAAGCTTGATGTTTAGGAGCATCACTGAGATCAGCCCTTCTCTGCAGTTCTTTGCCAGCAAACCTCATAGTCAGTACTCAGACATACTAATGGACAAAATAGTTTTGCTTTTGTTGCCAAAAGTTCTTGAAAGGTTTTGGTGCCATTACTTAATCCCCACGTAGAAAAAGATCAGATGGAAATGATAAACACAGAAGACACTATTTACTTAGTGTGAAAGAAATGATAGTTTGCTGATAGTCCTTCCCCTGCATTGCTACCAGGAAGCTCTTCCGAGGGCAAAACTCACCCTATACTGGTGTGCATGACAAGTCCATTTCCGCCTGATAACTAATGACCTTCCTTGATTCATTCTAAAGGAATAAAAAAGGCCTTGTGTAGGCACAGATTACCCCTTCTTCCAATATGAAGTCACTCTACATCTCCACATTAGAATAAAAATGCCTGCAGGTTATGTATAAACAATTTTCCCCCTCTTCTATAATAACTTCAGCTGCAGGGTTTGTGTGTGTAGGGGTGCGTGGATGACTTTTTTCTTTACTGGAGAAAAGCAATACTGATAATGACACTGAGCATGAACAGTATCTTAGTGGTTTATAGTGTTCATACCAATTTTACAGCATTTTCCTTTCCTTGTCTTGCATTGTTCCAGTTCTCCCAGGTGTGGACTGATTCTTAGTGTGAAAACAACTTGCTATGCACATATCTTAGATCTCTTCCTTGCAGACTTCATTCAGTCTCCTAATCAGGCTACATGCAGGCAGCTGTGCATGCCTGCATTGCCTGCTCCACAGTCAGCTCATGGTACAGTGTGCTTTTATTCTGTCACATCACCCTGCTATATTTTGGACTCCTGAAGCGGGTGCCTTTGTAAATTGAACATAGCTTACTTTTATCAGTAATGCCAGAAGAAATGGTCATATTGCTTTGCCAAGTATTCCTACAGCATGACCCTGCAGGTGTGAAGAGCAATGAAAATATGCCACTTCAACACGAAGGCAGGATTTTAAAATTAATCAAATTCTCATTATGTAGAAGAGCAAAAGTCAAGAATATAAAGTACTAGTTGTCCAATAAATATGCTCAAGTTGCTTTCAGTGGGTTAGAAATTTGATGAGCTTCTATAGCCCCCATATGCTACCTCCCTGTTCTTGTCTTCCTGCTCAAATAACTTGATTAATACCCTGTCAACCATAGCAACAGATTTATGATCAGACACCTACTGCAATTTCCTACTGTAACCTGGCAGAAAAAGCCATCCCAGGCTCAAGCTCCTGCCATGCTGTCCTCAGGTCACCCCAGACTGTTGCAGCAGCCTATAGTTAGTAGTAGTATAATGAGCTTCTATTCAGAACATTAAGCATGAACAGGCTTGCCTTGACTGCTAAAAATGCTGTTTTATAAAAAAAGAGAAATGAAGAACCCAGAACCTGAGTAAAACTTTACCTTGGTGAACATACTCAATGAGAAAACTACACCTTCAGGGTGCTTTCTCTCCACGAAAGCACATGTATGCTGTGTGTTTTACAGCAGCAAAGATAAGCTTGGAGAGATCTTAAAATGGCAAAGTACTACTATTCCAGGTTACCAGGCCTTTCGTGCTGCAAATGAAATCCCTAGGCACTGTGGAAGCACCCATCTGTAATGTTTGTTGCAGGTTGATTCCTTATGATAAAATATCATTCTGCATGTAGAACTTTGGAAAGATAATTGATAGTAAGCCAGGGCTCCTACCAAGTGCCATCAGAGCCAATTAATTTCTCTGGATTCACAAGATGCAGTAAGGAGAAGAGAGGCCTAAAGCTTATTCATAAGTCTCTCAAGGTGTCCTAAACATGTCTCTGGGGATTTGTCATCCAGATTACCCACCTTAATGTTCCTGAAAATCAAGTGTTTATAAAGTCAAATCTTGTATTGCTTCATGTGTGGGCTCTTGAGGCTTTTTCTTACCTGCTGGGAAGTGTGCATCTGCTGTGTGTCAGATAGAGGTCAGGCCTCTTAGTCCTTTTGCAAGACTGTCACCATGCCTTGCCAAAGCCCCAAGCCATAACTCTTCTTCTAAGTAGATAAAAACAAGTTTTCTCAATGGTATTTATGTGAGAAGGGTTTGGTAGAATTTCACTGCCTTCTAAGCAGAGTTTGTGCCGAAGTCATCTCGATTCAATGACATTTGAGGAAAATCATCAAAGCTACTCAGAAGCAATATGGCCCCGTCCCTATCACAGTATATTATTAAAGTCACAGTCAAGCAAGGATGAAATCTTAGCTCAGAAATCCCCATGTTTTTCTTTGGTGAAGCAGATTTACCAAAATAAATATTAAGAGCATACTTGCTGTGCTGGCAAATATCACTATCTGATTTAAATTATTAGTACTAATCCAACCATGCTACCATGTCTGCCGGATGTCTCTAATCCATGCACTTTAGCAGCCCTGAAAGGTCACTGTTGATTTCACAGGAATCTTTTCCCACCCTGAACTTGGCCAGACAGACAAAAGAGTGACTCCTGAGCCAAGGACAAGTTGATACGAAAAAATTAATAGGCAGTATGAGCAAACAATTTCATCTTAATGTCATTTAGAGTACTGTCTGTTTCATAAATATTTATAAGGACAGAGATACCCATAAAAACCTTAAATCTGAAAGCACTTAAATCAGAAAGACCAGGAGTGGAAGCAGAGTACAGGATTGTGATTGTACAGCAAGGGCTTCTGTCACCATGCAAACAAATGAATCTCCTCATGAAGAGCACACAGCCTAAACCACACTAGTATTATTTAAATTGTGCATGGTGTTAAACTGCTGACAGCCAGAGAACAGACCTCCCAGAGCTTATGTTATGACAAATATCATCAGGCCATGTTTCATGATTTATCATTAAATCCCTACCATGATACATGGCCTTTCATTTCTTAGTGTCAGTCATAGTTTCTCTTTTTCCTTAACAGTATGGGCAGGTCATTACATTTTTTCTTAAGGTCTCCCATACCAGCATAGCATACAACTGACTTAATTTCTCTCGCAGCTGTGCCCAGGCTGGATCTGTTTCTCAAAATTGTTCTGGGACCCAAGAGCTGTAGGCGGGCATTTGGTAATTTTAGGTGATGGAAGAAATAGTGCTGAAGAATTCCACTGGAAGACAGTGTGAAATTTACCCTTTTCTAGTCCACTATAAACTTAGTCTCTAGGCTATTGAGAGGCTGGGAGGAACAAATTCTTTCAGTGTAGGTAAATTTGTTTCCCAGTAATATGAAGGTTAGCAAATGCCGAGGGGAACTTTTGCTCTGGTGACACATCTCCTGCAACCCTGTCCCAGCATCTTTTCCTCCCTTGCAAAGGATCATCCGAGGACAAGGCCAATGCTGTTAAAGATGTGTGAATTACAGACAGGAAAATTATGTACTACATTTGAAATCAGGGTATTATTTTGAAATGTTAAGGTGTGTTCTGGAACATTCTGAACCTCAGCTTTCTCTCGTGTGCTGTGTTGGCAAATCAGGAATAAATCTACTTAAGTCTAGAGTTATGCCAGTGTAAAAACTACAGGAAAGTTAATACAATTAAGAAAGGGAGTAATTTATTTCCTGATAGGCCAACTAGTCCATTTCTGGATCTGTCTTAATCACACAGTAAACCCAAGCAGATTTAGAGACATGGCCCCTTCGCACGTTGCAGAAAGTCTAGCACAGAACTAACTACCATGTCTTGATCTTGCAGTTTACTAACTTTAATGCTGGGGTTTACAAAAAACTGTGTTCAAACAAATGAAGAAGAAAATAAACATACTTGTGCCATGTTTCAGCCAACGTTTACCACTTGGGCAGACCACCAAACTCTGTTGTCAATTCTGGCGTTTGTCACAGAGTCAGAAATTTGCCAATGTACAAAAAAAACCCAAACCAAAACCAACAACACTGCACTTAAGCAGAAATAAAAAAGGAAAAAGAAAATTCCTGGGACCTGGCAACCTCCAGATCTCATCTGTAAGGCATAATTCAGATCTTTATGTTTTTGACCAACAGTGAGGTTTGCTCTATGAAAGCATTTTCATCAGGTAGTAGTTTCAAGAGTGATGTTTACATCGCTACAACAGATCAGAAACACAGACATAAAAATGCCTTTAGCTGCACAGCTCTCTTGCCTGCACCAGCTTCTGTTGGGATTGCTGGCATGATATACCTGCATATCACTGTATGCTTGGAAAATGTTCTGAAGCTCAAGACACTTAGACTCCAAGCAGACAGGCAGTAGGTAGCAAAAGTAATTCTTTATAGAGAGCTGAAGTTTCAAGAAATTACACAATTTAGGGCCACACAGAAAGCCTATGGATGTACTGGGGATCAAAGCCAGATTTCCACTGTTCAGCCCCCGCTTTGCTTTAACTGCCAGAATACCCTTTGTTCTCCCTAACCAACCTTCACCTTAGCTGGCAACAGAAGGACCTCCCATCACATTCTAAGGCATGCTGCTAATTAGCAACCACCACAACAGTGGTGCTGGATTCCCATGCAGCAAAACCTCACTTCATCTTTTCTTTAATAGTCCCAGGAATTATGTCTACACTTGCACAGACAGTACCTGAACACAGAAAGTCACAACTGACTTCAACCTTCCCCTGGTGTATTTTCATCACCTGGTTCAGCTGACAATAACCCTTCTGTCACACATATCTTGTATGGGGAGGGAAAAGATCTGTTAAAGCAAGAAAACCACTGGGGCACCATATCCCATGAGAGATCCCACAGAGGCAGATTTAGTTGGTTTTTCCTTTCCACTCTGCCTTTACACTAAAAAGCCCTTAAGAAATTAGAACAGCTGGAAAACATTCCT
>NW_009953332.1:1594186-1596704 GCF_000747805.2 Chaetura pelagica
TTCCTGCTTCTCTTGAGGATAGCTGCAGAGCCATAGCCAGGTACGACTGGTGTCAATATCCAAGGAAAAGGCAGTCTCCTTTGTACTCAGTAAGCCTCAGCACACCTCAAGCTACACATAGGTAATAGGAAATCCTTTTTTAGCTGGCTGGGAAAGAATCCTACATTACAGTCCTCCTGCAATGAGTTTTTTCTCTGCTCCCTCTGGAAGAACACTGCAGGCTCCTCTAGAACAGGCAATGCTGAGCTGCCAAGCAGGATAACCCCTGTCTTTGGGCACACCATGGCACTAATCCACACTCACACTGGCAGCAACAGCCAAGCTTTGCTAGACACTTAGAGCAATTGGATTTAATGCCCAGCTACTACTTTCTTAAAGCAAACCTGAGGGCAGGAAGGGAAGGATGGGTGTGAAGGCCCTTAAATAAGCAAATATAATAAATAAAACACAGAAGTTTGGGTACTGAAAGTAATCAGATATGGTGATGAGTTTGGGGCACTGGGAGGCCTTGAAACTATCTAGCATGCTTATTTTTATTTTAAAAGAGGAAATGGCATGGAAACTCAGCTTCCTTCACAGTACTACTGCCGAGAGCTGAGAGAAAGAAGGTGGCAGTACTTGGAACCAAGTTTGGGGTGGTTTGTTCTGCCACTCTCCTTTTGGAAGGGCTAGCTGGAATTCATGGTTCTTTGGTAGGCAAGAAAAAGAGGAAGGAAAGGCAAATCTCTGCAAATATTTTCTATTATTTTTTCCTTTCACCACTAAGTCTTCCACAACTTGAATTAATTCAATTTCTTTGGCATCCTGGTCAAAACCACTGTGTTTCAAGGAAAATCCATATCAAACCCATGTCAAAATTATACATTTAACTGTTTTTGGTGCAAATTGGACTCAACCAAGAGATTAACCAATAAAAAGAAACTTAAAACATTAAGCATTTATGAACTTGCAGTCCACTGGGAATTAAAACCAGATTATTTCATGAGTGCTTTCTGTTTGTTTGTTTTATTACAGTTTTTGAGGGGGGGGGGGGGTTTTGTTTGGTGCTTTTGTTTAGGTTTGACTTGGCTTTTTGTAGAAATGATTTAAAGAATAATTTAATTTACCCCACTAATTAAAAGCAGAATTTCAAGTACACATTACTGTGTCAATATAGAGAAATTATTTGAATTCATACTTCCTTTGTGAAGATGATCAGAAGTTCCCCCTAAATAAAACTACTGAACTGAAGAGATTGCTTCCTTAATACAGCTTTTGCATAAAGCCCAAGTAATACTTTCTATTTACTCCTCATTCCCTTTAACACACCCTTTTGTATCACCTGAGTCCGTAACATATTTTCATTCTTGGTTCAAAATTAAACACTTCCTTGATTCTCATGGGCACAGTGCAAATCCCCTGCACAGGTGTACACAGTACATGTCATCCACTTTGGGTGGGTAGGGATTGTGCATTTCCCTAAACCACAGCTGGGATCCTTTGCTACATTCAAGGAAGAAGTAACTATGGCAGCTTTAAACATTACTTTTTAAAAACTGTTGTCCATCCCAGTGTCCTGATCAAGAGACATACTTTGTCACAGAGATGAGGCCATGTACAACTTGGCCTGTATCTCTCCAGCACAGCCCTGCAAGCAATGATCCCATGACTGCTTTTGCTACCTCTGCCTGTCATGGCCTCACACCGGAGCAGGCACAAGAACACTACATTTTAGATGGACAAACTCAGTACATAAGGTATGTACTGAGGTCTTGCTGTCCTCACACTGGCTGTGAAAGGAGACATAGTAAGTGATTAGGTATAAAGCTTGCAGAATATCAGATAGTATCTCATCTGGCCTAAACTTGCTGTACAAAGTCAGCCTGTCAAGGCAGTTTGTTCCACCTCAATCCAGAAGAGTGAGTTTATACAAAAGAACAAGTGACTGTGTCTCTTGGGATCACAGTATTTCTAACAATGTTCTTGCAGCCTTAGAGCCAAGTTTAGGGAACTGTTGTACCAAAGCCTTACTGCAAACAAACCATTCTCATACAGGGATTGAGGCCCAGATGTAACTTGTGCCTCCATCTGTCAAATACATGATACATTAACAAATGCAACAAGAGCCCCAGAACCAGCCCTCCAGAGTCCTAACCAGCCATAAGGACCCTTGTAAATGCCATCAGCCATTTCCCAGCTAAGCTGTGAAACTTGGTGTAAATGATACCAGAAACACACACAAAAGAAGCCTGTAGAGATGGGTTCTGTGGTTGGGAAAGTCATTATCCTCAGCCTGTAATGTGCCATTGCAAATAATTCTCCAGCTAGCAGTGCCTTCAAATCAGAATGGGCTGTCTGTCAAAAAGGCATGCACAGTTCAATTCTCTCAGCCTTGTTCAATGACAAATTACAGACTTGACCTGGGGGAAGTTTTACAGCCTGTTGTTATGCAGTCGTAACAGCCCCTCCTGGTCTTAGAGCTCTGAATTCTGCATACCCTTTTGCTGAAGGAAGTCTAAATCATTACAAGTGTTTTACT
>NW_009953332.1:1596737-1629972 GCF_000747805.2 Chaetura pelagica
TTCAGCAGGCCAAGGAAGTGAAAGGATATAAGCTCATAAGGAAAATGAGATGCTGTAATTGCTGAAAAGACATTTTTGGACTAGTCAGTACTATGTACATAAAACATGTTGCTCCTAGTAACAGAAAAGCAAACATCCTCCAGAGGATGCAACTGCAATTTGGGTGGGATTTTTAAAAGCACTTAAGGTAGTCTAAAACCTAATTTCCACTGCCTTCTAGGTGTGTTTGCAAACCTCCACGTGTCCCACCCTTCCTTCCCAGAGTGCCATTTGCCATCCCAGAACAAAGCCCCCAGAACACCACTGCAACTAATTTTGTAGGAGGAATTCAAAGAGAGTTCAGGCAGTTTGTGTCTTGAAAATTACAATGGGATTACCTTCCTCAACTAAGTAACTCCACCAACAATAGAAAGAACATAGTAATATCTGGCAGATTCCAGCAGCTCAGCCCTGAGCCAGTATTGTTTCACATGAAATATTTGCTTATTTGCCAATAAAGTGACTTTCTGAGCTATCTTGTAGTCAATCATTGCCAAGGTATCACAGTATAAATTTTCAGTTCACAACACCTATGTGAAATTTTGCATATCAAATGTAGTCAATAAAGTTGTATGCACAGATTGCATAAATGGCATTTCAGCAATACTTAAAAAAACACTACTTCTGAAATTTTGTGTTGTGGATATTGTGCTTTCTGTGTGTGTGGCAGAAAAGCTGCACAACAAAGTTTCACAGCAAATTTTAATGGGGGGAAAAAAAAAAAAAAGTCAAAGGAAGCCAGGAAGAGAGGTATACATTGAAAAGCAAGTTCTTAGAACAAACATCAATGCTAGGAAGCCACAGGAGCCAAAGAAAAAAAAAAAAAAAATTCAGTGTGCAAGCTATAGTACCATCTGACACAGAAGTTCTGGAAGCAAAACACTTCTGAAAAAAACAAGAAATCACTTTTTACATTGAACATAAGTTGCAGGCAAATGTATCAACCTTATTTCCTTGTCTTATCTAGGAGAAAGCCTGACAAATCACTAAGTATAGTCTGCAACTGCCTAGCTGCATTGAAAAGATGAAAGGTATTAAAGGGTATTAAAGGTATTAAAGCTGAAAATCAGTAAGCAGGAGAAACTCTCTTGCCTTTACAGAAAAATTTAATTTCACAGCATTTGAGAATGAAATAATTTTGTATCTTAGACCTTTCCTGCATACAAAATATGTGTAAAACTTGCTTTTCAGCCAGCAGGTTTCTATTTTTCAAGTAAAAGTGACCTCACATACGTTTTGAAGGAAAAGCTGCTTTCCTCATGGGGATATGCATACAGCCTTCATACTTTAGTATGTACATCAGGAAACCAGACTTCCACAGCTTCTTCTCATTCATCTTGGGCACTAGAGGCTTAGATTCCAATACTCAGAATTACTCTGGTTTTGGTCAGGAGGAACATTTGTTTCTTTGTTTGCTTCAGCCAGCAGGATCTGAAGGGAACTGTAGTAGGTGCATATTTAATTCCTACTTTTCCCTATGTACTAGCCCTCTGCTGGACTCCTTATCCCTCAGGACCTCAAGATGTCCTGTGCAACTAGGCCAAGTAGAGGTAGCCTGTCTGGGGGCCCAGACCATGAAGAGTGGCTGAACAAAAAGCAACCAAACTGCAGTCCTCTGATGCACAACCAAAGCTTCAATGGTCTCACATCACACTATCCCAACAGAAAAAGTCTGGATTTCCTTTCCCTGGCTACTGATGAAGGTAGGGAAAATCCACAACTTTCATACTGCAAAGTAAAATTACTTTAGAACAGGTAACTTTGGCAAGAACCCAGCTTTAGAAGTACCTTACTGTACACATACCTGTTGCAACTCAAAATCTCCTCTCACCCTGTATGACATTGTGCATGTGCCCATTAACCTTTACTCCAGTCTTCAGAGGGGTACTGTCTAACACTTCCCACAAGAAAATAATTCTCAAGAGTGGGTTGAAGAAGCCTTTGAACTCATTTATATCACCTACAAATTTGGCTCTGTGCTCCTCTTCCAAAATAAGAAAATGTTTAACACAAGCAAGAATAGTATAACCAAACTTAAAACATTTTCACCTAACACATTTTCTTCCTTTGAAAACAAAAAGTATTTTTAAACCTACAACAACCATGATGCTTTTGAAACATGTTCAATTGATGAAGTTATTGTTTTTCACCTTTGAGACTGTGTATTTTGTATTTCTAGAATATTTTATATAGTTTTCCAACTTTTTTCATGTCTCTGTGGTTTTATTAAGACAGAAAAATCAGAGAAGGACGGGAAAACCAGAAGTTGTTGGGGTTTTTTTGTGTTGTTTTGTGGGTTTTTTTCCTTGCCCTTAGTAAGTAAGATTGGAAGCATTCCCATTCCAGGTATTGACTAGAAACAGAACTCATGTAAACTGATTCCACTTCCTGACCTGAATCATGTACTTTGCTCAAACACTGCAGCTACAGAAAAGTTTACTGAAGTGATTTCCTTATAAAAATCACATCATATACCACTTTAAAAAAAGTAAATATTTTCTGTTTAATGTGCCTACTTCAGTCTTCCTCCTGCTTGCCATTTCACAAATGTAAAACACTGGCTTCCCCATTAGCAGATATTGTTAACATGTCACAAGAGTGAGAGGTAGAGATGAGACTGTTTTTGCTGGAGTTTGGTTAAACAAGTGTGAGGGTGCCAGCACAGAACTATCCCAAAGCAGGCTTATGCTGTTTAGATATAGCAAGGATTTCAGAACACAAATGAATGGGTGATAGTAGAAAATGGTTATTTAACATAAATAATTGCTATCAAAACAAGATAAATAGGTTGTTCTCTTTTGGTAGCAACGCATTTGGTAGTGTGCAAAATGTTGACTAAGAGCATCAGTATTCTCTGAGGACATTTGCTTCACTTCAGCAATTCATGGCAATTTGCAAACTCACTTCTCACAGCTCCCTGATGTACAGTTTTTGCTATACTTGTGTGTGACTTCTCAGATGAACATGCTGAAGCACAGAGAGCATTTCAATTTTTTCCAAAGCTAATTACCAAGTAAAGGCTATAAAGGCAGATGGGGAAGGAGTTTGTACTATGGTTCATCCCACTGTCTCAAGTCCAGCCCAGATAGTCAGCTTCAAAATAGCAAAGTCAGGGTGAAGCTTCTCCCGGCAAACAAAGGCATCTATGTCCCAGGAATAAAGTGCTAAAAGTTATAACAATTTAAAAAAACCTACTACAGACATTATAGGGATCTTGAGCCACTACCATTTCCTAGCTTTACTAAGATCAGGGAAGTGGCTAACATTTAAAAATGCAAGCTCTGATGGGAAGACCTGGATCTCTCCTGAATCTCTGTTCTTGCTTAATGTATTCTAGGACTTTGTTCGTCATTAACTGCTTTGAGAAAAAACAGAGAATAACCTGTTTTAATATGCCACATATGTAATTTATTCACAAAATCTCCTCCCCAGAGAGACAGGTGAACACTTTATGAACATGGAAAGAACTGCAGTAGGAGAAATTACATACGTGCCTCTGAAACACTATTGTGTCTCTCATTGCAGACTAGTATTTATCCCTTGTTCCAGTTCCTTTCTACATCTGATTCCACAAATTCACGTAGACAAGTCTTCTATGAGACAGTTACTGACCTTAAAGTAGAAGACAAGTCCAATGGATGCAAGGTAGGAGATCATTAAATCCTTCTCCATCCCCAGAAAAAAAGTTTGTGTCTCTAGACCCCAAGTAATTTATGTTGTAAAACTTTGGCACAGAAGCAAAACTTTGTGTTAAGACTTTGGTGTCACTAAAAAAAGATAAATCATAATGTAAGTACCTGCTGTACAGGAACTGCATGGACAACTTCTACTTTTCATCAAGCAGTTAAACATGCACAAAAATACACAAACTCAAACATCTATTGCTAATAAATATATTTTCTTTTGACCACTTTAAGATGGAAACACAATTAGGAAGCAGATTATTTATCATCTGACTTTCTCACTTGGTCTTGTTAGCAAAACAAAACTGATTATAGCGTACACAGAACTAGGAATTATTGTAGGCAAGTAAATCATAGCATAAAAGGAACTTGAATACATACAATCCATCTAGGTTATTCACAGTCTGTTCCAAAATTATTTTACCAGCTCCCTTCTACAGCCCCCATCTGATACATTCATTAGTGCAAAAATCCAGAAGTAAAGAGAATTATTTGAATCTGACATTAAAAATCCCAGTAAAAAGGCAATTTAAAAACTTGTTCTCATGGTGCAATAGAACACAATAATAAACACAGCAATTTGTTCAGCATTGAATAGAAAATAGTGGCTTAGGAAATATAGGTTAGTTGAAAAAAAAAAATTCAAACCAGCTTGTCACATATCTTAATAAAATCATAGTGAGCTGTAAAGGAGACTTTCCCACTCCAAAAGTGTATAACATTTTTTAAAAAAACACTTTAATCTTTGTTGATTTTGTGAAGGGGATTTGTTAAAACATGTCTTCTTTCTTCACTTTGAAATATGAATGGGCACCCAAGATAACCTCATGTAAGAGAGTCTGAGGTCATCTAAGATTCTGGAAATGCAGCATAAAGCCAACAGCAAACCCCTCATTGAATTAACATAGGTGGGAATTCTCCCTGATCTGAGTTTACAGCTTAGATACTGAGTAAGAAGACTACTTAAAGTATGGCACTTTATGTTGTTAAGCCCCCTGTTCTATGTCCACACACTGCATCCCACCAGTTCAGGCTGCAATCTTGCAGCTGGAAAGCTGCTGTCTGTGCTAGCACTGTGTGATGCTGGACTCTGCTGAAACACACAAAGTGAAGGAAACTACTTGATAATTTGATGTTTCAACCACTGTAACCCACTGTTTTAGTATTTTCCCCCTAGTTTTGCTAAACTGCTGTGTTTGTGTAATGTCTCTAGGGATACCAAATTTTAAAGACAATATTATACATTGCTGAGTGAAATAGCAATTAATTACAGTTATTTGACATGGCCTTCAAGTGTGTTGATCTTCCTAGGAAAAACACAGAGAAAACACTATCTTATGTACTTCGTCATCATACAATGTTAAGAAAGGAAGGCTATTTGTTCACATCATGGGATGCTGTGTCCCAGAGGTGACAAGCAATTTTGAGGGAATGGATATTGAAGCAATTTTACTTTCAGAGTATAAGAGTCTGAGGCAGTGTGGTTTATGAGTAAAATATAAAAAAATTTAGACCCTTTTCACAGCAGAATCTAGTCTGTATCCTACTGAAATTAGTGTATACCTCCGTTAACATCCATAGCTCAGGTATGTGGAACGTTAGAATGTTTTGCTTTTTCACTGAAAAAGCAAAAAAATGTGTGAATCAACTCTGGAAGATTCCTGGTTCATTGAGCTGTGATGTCCTCCATTAATGTCAGATCTGCCCCAAACAAAACAAGTAAGCAAAAACTGGAGAGATCTCAACATCTTAGTATTTCTGTACATTTTTAAATGCCCCACTTTCAGTCTAAGTTGTACCAACAGCAAGCTGGAGTATTATCAGCCCAGGCTGGTACTGTTCTCAGCCTAACTAGCCATGAATGTCTCACTATTTGTTCCTTACTGATATTCTATTATGTTGGTATAATACAGGTGAACTTTTCTAATATTTGCCATGTTATCACCTATGTACATCTCTTGACTTCTTTGTTTGTCTTCCTTCTGGTAAATTTGTACAGTGTTCCTGTGGCACTTAGCCCTTCCCTGGTGAAAGCACACTGTGCTCCAGAAGTGAGTGTGCAGAGTGCACCAGGACCTTGACCTGTCCCAGAGAAGCTCAACAGATTTCACTGTGGGTCCTGCATCCTCTTCCCACAGCCCGAAGATAATACTTTCCTCATTATTTTTAAGCCTCAAAAGTGGCCACTAAGATACTTCTTTTAGCAGCTTAGCACTGGCATGCATACATTAGATGGCAGAAAGCCCTTTAGGCTAACAGTGAAGCACCATGAGAATGGAGAGAGATAAACCTGCTGTGTCTCAACTGTACTATCTACAAGGAACGCTCCCTATCATGCACCACTCCACACCCAGCTTTCCTCTCAAAAGGAGCTAGTTGGTTCATTAAAAAAAACAAAACAAAACAAAACAAAAAAAACAAAAAAAAAACCCAAAAACCTAAAACAACAAACCACACACACACACACAAAAAGCTTAAGAGTATGTTTACATTACATTTATATTAGTTACCAAGGGACTGAGACCCAGTAAAGTAATGGATAACCAGGTTATCTGATGGAGCGTTGTTAAACAAAGTGTATGCTTATAATGAGGACGTAACTGGTCCATGAGTCATCATGGCAATTTTTTTCAAGTTGTTTGGGATTCTGGTCTTCAACCTAGAATAACTAAATTTAATTTCCAGCTTCAGCAGGCCAGCACTCTGACACTGACATATTTTTTTGCAAACTACAGACCATGCATGGTGGGGTGAAGGGGGAGCAGTATGTAGATTTAATAGCTGCAGACAAAAAACAAAGCAACTAATTCTCAGCTACATATCATTTAGAACATTATGTCAAAATAAGGAATGTAAATTACTGCTAGCTCTGCACATTCATGGAGTAAAATGTGGCTGGATTAGCTGCATTCATTCAAAATACTGAATCATCTAATCACAAGTTGAGAGAGGAAGTATTACAAAAAAGTCCTAAATTCAGACAGTCCTTGAGATCATTGGAACAAGTATCAGAGATGGCTGATCCAATTCAGGAAAACTAAAAAAAAATCTTTTCAATTTGAAGACTAGCTGATGATCTGAAAAACTTTAAAATCTCTCTCTAAACATACTGTGAATTAGCATTTAATTTCATCTGGGGGATTGTCTCTATGCATTGTTGGGATGTGGCCATTTACCGGCAGAGAGATTGGCAAAAGAAAGCTAACTCTTGTGACACATCCAGTTTTGCTGCATCAGGGAAATCAGACAACACAGCTGAGTATGTGATTTTTGCTGCCAGTTAGAACCGACCTGTCACATGCTTCGTGTTCATCAATTGCTAGAAGAAATACAGATACTTCTAAGAGAAAATATTTGTTTTCTGTAAAGAAGAATAAATGTTTATGTCAACTATTATTACCTTCTTTTACGGCCTGCTTCAATAGCTCCTATTGAGGAGACAGCTTATTTTGATAAAGCACAATTCCGTGTCAGTCTCCATGGGCTACTGGTCAGGAAAACTCATAAACATGTAACTAAGAGCTTTAAAGAATACCTTTCAAAACCAGAGCCTCCAGGCTCTGGTGGAGGGAAGGGAAATTCTTCTGCAAACTGAACTTGTTGGATATGGCCTCAGTAAAATCCCAAAGTATGTGTTTAGCTCCAAACCCATTCAGTAGTCAAATCCTATTTATTGAAAGACTGAAACAGGCAGAAAAAGGGTGGACTTGATTATACATTAATGATCAGGCATTTAATTAGGTGGCTTGCTGAATTGTAGACATACATAATCAGATGTCTAAATGGACCTGCTCTGTCCTGGAGAGGGGTGGGAGGGGTAAGGAATTGCTAGCATTTTGCTTTTGCCAGTTGCCTGGTCCAGAAATAGTATGAGGAATCCTGTAGCTGGGTCACTCAGAGTTATTTCAGCAGAGTATTTTCACTCTAGATTAAGACACATCCACACAGTTCAGGAGTCATATCAGCAGGAGACTTGGCCCTGTCGTGTGCACTGTCCTATGGGAAATGTTCATAGCTCCCTCTGTCCTGTCCTCCCACAGCAATTTTTAACATCTCTTTTCAAATTCAGTGTTGCAAGCGCAGACATGACATAGAACAGGTTCCTCTGCACTGAGACAAAGGCAACTTTTAGTGAAACATGGCTATGCAACAGATCAGATATTCTACTTTACCTTTTCTCTGTAACCCCGTATTGTGGGAAACGTGCTTTCAAAAAAAAAGATATGAGAAACAGTGAATGTGCAGATGCACTCTATAAATACAGTGAATTAGTATCTTGAAATGTCTGCTGGTTAAGGATTCTTAAAGCCTTTTCCTTAATATATATTTTGGTTAGTACTACCCCAGACCCCTGCATGTCTGCTAGAAACTGTGAGATTCAGTGTTGTTGATGGTTTCTCTGATGTTCTGTCAAATTTCCATGCAAATAAGTATCATTTTGCTGATGTCTGTAAAGTTATGCTTTAGAGCAGAGATCTCTCAGAGCTCTGTCTTCAATAAAAAGGGGTAGAAATGGAACTACTAATTTAGTTTATTTAAAAGGCATGTATTTTCATGCACATTAAATCCATCTGTTTCTGAAATGTATGCCTTTCTTTAGTGTGTAATTTGATAAAACCCAAAAGAAAGCCTTGCAGCTCCAAACTTGAAGGCAAAAGGGAGAGAAAGTGAAAAAAACCAAGAGCGTAACATGGTTTGGAACTTAAAAAAAAAAAAAGAAAAAGAAAAAAAAAAGTTCACTGTATTTTTAGAATGCAAAAAACATTTACAAACCACTTAGAGGATCTTGACATAAACTCTCCATGCATTTGTAAACTTGTAGGGCAAAAAGGAAACTAATCCCAAGGATCTGTAATCTGGACACTGTTGCTGTAAACAGGAGGTATGGGTCTGTATTAGTGAAATATGTTCACCTTTTACACACAGACTTAGGTCCTCTTGTTTAAGGTGTCTGGGCTATGTGAAGGCTGCTTCAAACATCTTAAATACATCTATACTTCAGGGAGCTTTTAGTTCAACACATTTCAAAAATATGACATCTGTTTCACCAAGTTAGCAAAGCTTTCAGATCTCAACAGCAGCATTACGCAAGGGCAGGCAGGGGCGTTACCAATATGACTACACTTACCTCCCTACATCACTGCCATGCTTTTAAATTGTCTGCCTTTTAACTAGTGTGTACAAAATACTCCCTGTGTCAGGGTTCTAATTAATTTCGGCACTTTTTTTTTTAAAGGTTCAAACGCCCCTACCCCAAAACTTTTCCACAGAGCACTGATATCATTATCCGTGACCCCCATGTGACAAGGCAGGATTATTCCACAGATGCAAAGAACTGGTGATCACAAAATGGTGATACCTACCTATAATGTAGAAGCCTAAACTTCACTTTAATGATCGATCTGATTTCACAGGCTGACTTCTGCTGCTGTTTTCAGCAGAAAGTGGAAGATCTGTACACAAAATAGGAGATCTTTAAGTATACCAAGGAGGAGCCTGCTATTCACAATTTATATTATTTGGAGGATGTGCTGTGGTTTTAGAATTTCTGTATATATGTGGTCACATTTAGGACTAAATATAAAAGCTAAAACATTACTTTTGTACAACACGTTTTCTTCATAGCTGGGTTTAAAACTGCGCAACTGTCTTTTCTTGTACTTGCTTCACATGCATGGGGAAATAATTCCAAGGATGCCCTTAAGTTTCCTTCAAGTGGCTTGTTTGCTCACTACTATGTAAACATATGTGCTAAGAAAAAAGATGAATCTAAGCATCAGGGCACTGGGACATGTATGGTTAGGACTGCACAGTGTGAGCTGTCTGCAGCTGCTGTTCTGTTCACTTGTGCAGCATGATGCTCATCTGTTTTTTTTACCTTTCCACAAGGAACACATCTTGCTCTAGAAATCCTTTCAAAACTTCTGCATACCTCCCCATGGCATCTCTCAGAAAGGGTTCTCTTGCTTCCACTGTAAGGCATGTACTCCTGAGACTTCTTTTGCTGACATTCCCCTGCCAAGAGGTGAGATACCTTGTCAGGAAAAGCTTCCTGCAGGGAAACAAATTAGAAGGCAGTAAATGTAATTGGATCTTGAAAAGACTGGCACTGATTTGCTTTGACATTAGACCCTTATGTCCTGGTTTAACACCACTCTGATCACAAAGAAAACTAAAAAGGGCAATCCCTATATGAGGCCCACAGGAAGGACCTAAATTTAAAGTTATACCACCATAACTTTTATCAGTGAGGCTGGGAAAATAACAGGGGATATTTTTCTTAAACAGTTGTGTCAGGGAAAAATCCTTGGATAGATGTCAATAAGAATGTGTCCTTAACAGAGAAAAAATAAAATATCTTGCCTCCTAAACTAGGATTAACTATACTGATGATTTTTTATTGTGGTTTTTTTTTTTTTTTTAACACCATGATTGTTCTATCCACACTCACAGCTTTAAAAATATCAGCACACCATGGATAAGGGCAAGTCCTTGCTGTAAGAGTCCTTTCTATTAGATTATGTTACTCACAGATATTTGCAGGGAAAGCAGAGACTTTTTGCAGCTCAGTGTCAAATACTTCTCTCTGTAGGTTCTTTAAAGGTAGAAATTTAGATCTGGTCTTTTAAATGTGGGTGGCATAAAAAAGGGTAGTATTCCTGTGAGTGTTCACCTTCAGTCATTTTAACACATTTCACATATAATTTTCAACATAATCTCACCCTGACCCTTGTTGCAGCTTGGAAATGAGGATGGACTAAGAGACTGCCACAACACCTTCATTGTTTCCATGACAGCAACCTGGGTGCCACAAACAGACAGGTCTGCAAAGTAAGTTTTGGATTTCCAAGCAAGGCCTGAAGGTGCAGCAGGAAAGTTCATACCTGTCCCTAGCAACAAGAGAAATAAAGGACCTGTTTTATAATTCTTTTAATGCCTGGTGGGCGGCTAAAAAATAAAAATCCCATTTTATGTGGCATGTTTCCATTTCTGTTGGAATTCATTTTTAACCAACTATTCCCTGATGCTATCAGACTAGTCTCCAGAACATGAGTGGAAGATATTAATAAAAAAAATATTTTTCTCACGAAAACTTGCCAGTTACTGTTGTCTTCTTGCTGTCTCACCTCAGAAGAAAGGATGGGATGGATTTACTCTCCAACGCTTGTATGTCAGAAGTGAGGGGGAGAACTCATGCTAAAAAATGATAGGGAAACTTCCTCCTTACTTATTCCCTTTCTGAACAAACAGGCACACACAAATAAATCATTTATGTCAGCATTGCAATCCATCAGAATTCCTAGAGTCAATTAGTTCAGAAGTTACCATACTTGCTGGCTTACTTACATTGAAATTGTTGGGTTGGCAAAAGATAATGGGAGAACATCACTGAGTGGAAGTCAGTCCAGCTAATACCTTTATTACTCCTTTCCCCTCACCAATATTCACCAGTCTTTAGACAGATAATAAACCAGAGTTTTCTGTTCTTTTCTACACTTAGCAGTGGGATCATCATTTCTGACAAGTGACGAGTCAGAGAGTAAAAGCTTCATCCTTCCCCCAGGTATCATGCCTTTTCAAGTTTTCTAGTGTGAGAACCATCTTGATGGACCTTTCTAAAGTATCCTAAGCACCTTGATCTTCACTTCAGACTCCCATTGCTATCATAATTCTAATTACATTGCCTTATTTATCTCAAAACAAATCATGTATCATTCTACATTCATTCCCAGGAGAAAAAAAAATGGCCTAACAATTCTGTTTCATTCAGACTCTAATCAAAGTTGGCTCTAGTTTTTAAAATACGTAAATATAGGCAGAGATTTGCTTGCACTTCATATCTTTTCCTAACTCTGAAAGAACAACTTTTTTCCAAGTGCACAAAGTAATTAAAACCTTATGATAGCTTTTTTTTTCTGTGCCAGTAACATAAGCCCCTACAGCCCCTCCAAGGAGAAAAGAAAAATAAAAACAGATAAAAACTGAAACAGGCCATGGGTCCTCTATCTATATCCTTTGAGCATTTCTGATCATCTAGGGTTGCTGCTTTTAAACTTTCCCATCAAAGCAGGTTTCTCTGTACACTCAAATTGATTGCAAAGTTTTTCCACATCACTTTCATTATGTGAAAGCACACGGATGTGCGTTCTTAGAACTGCCTGCAGAGCTGAGTGCCAGGAAGTTACGACTACAATGCTCCCTCTACTCATATAAAATCTCATCTTTGGCAAGAACATCTTACACGGACAGGCAGATTCAAACATGGAACAGCCATTGGTATTATCAGGGATGACTCCCAGGGAAAGGTTTCTTTTCCACAATGCCACAAATGTCCTCTTGAGCCAGTGGGTTCACAGATCCTGCTTGAAAAAATGAGACACATGGGGAACCTCAATAGAAAAGAAAAAGCTTTGCATCATAGAAAACATCACCCCTGAGGTTGAACTATGGGTATGGGAACCCTTTTCAATCAAAGGATTTACAGCCCCATGTTTATGAGAAAGTGTTACATTGCCTTGAAAGTATTCTCCCTTAACCAGGACAACCCCACGTTCAGCAGTGCTATTTACTCTTCCAACACTGTAACACTACACTGTCATGAGTGTGCCATTTCATACAGCTTTCTCAGCACTCAATTCCTTCAGTAGCAGAGCACCCAAGTGTGTCCATGCTCACCCACTGGCACAGACCTCACCTGCCAGCCTCTCTGGAATTTATTTTCCCTCTAAGTGGATCCTTGCAGATGGAATTATAAAAACTCCAAGGTAGGCACCATTTTTCAATCACATTTCTACAGGCCCTAATGTAATACAGATTTCCATTGTCAGCTAACTTTGTGATTACATAATAAAAAAAGTCCAAGACTCTGATAATAAAGAACAGCCAACTTCCTTGAAAAGTAAATGGTAGCATGCAGAAAATTATAAAGGTTATGGTTGTTGGAAAGGTGCAGGCGTTGAAACATGGTCTTCTCATCGTGAGAAGTGTCCAATTGCCATCAAGTGCTGGTGAAAATAATTGTTCACAAAGATAATTCATTGTTATTACAACTGAAGGGTGTGCTTGTACTGGATTTACAGGAATGCTGGGAGGATAACAACACTGAAGATCACAGTGTTCAGGTATCACAATGAAGAGGTCCTTGGAGACGTGTCAGAAAGAAAAAGGGGTTGTTCAGTAGGCTGTGCATCATGCATGAAGTCAGAGGAGGAGCAAACTGCCACAATGAAACACCTCCTCCCTGCTCCTCCCAAGAACTGCCGACCTGAACTGAAGAAGCTGGAAACAAACAGCAAATCCTGTCCCAGATGGAGAAGAACCATGGAGCTGTTTCTTCAAGCACAGTTCAGCCCTCAACACCTGCTGCCCTGCATGGCTTTTGGCAGGCAATAGGGTGAAAGGAAAGAAAAATCAGAAACCCCTTGGAATCAATAAGACAATTAATCACACAACACTTTCTCTCATTCACTGGTGCCATGAGTTCTACCACCACTGTGCCTTCCTCCTTGTAAAATAATTTAATTAAGAGATGACAGGGGCTTCAGACTAAGCCAAGCCAAGCAAAGAAGGTATGGGCTCTGATTTAAACCTTGAATAATTTACAGGAAAGATCAGAAAATAAGTAAAAGAAAGAGGGGGGAATATATATATGTATTAGAAGTAGTCAATTCTGTACAAAGCAGCAGCAGTTACCTGCCAAAAGATAGGTTCTGTATCACTGCAGTAAAATCAAGGAACTGCCCCATCTCCTTCCCCTCCAACCAAATGTAGCATTTTCAGATCCAAATCACACTTTGAAATAAGGTCTCCACCACCACTGACAGTCCAAGACAACTTTAATTTTGTGAGAGTATATGAATTGCTGGTCTCCAAGAGTAACCTGTAAATTCTGTATACACAAAAGCAGCTACAGCACCATCTCCCCTGTGACACCTCGGGATCCCAGGTACTTCTCAGTGAATTACCAGAGTGAAGCAGAACAGACAAGAAGTCTTCACTTGACACTTCCTAGGTACATAATTGGAAACTAGTCTGCATCCAGAAACCTAAGAGCAAAATCCTGACGCTGCTGATCCACTTGATTTCTCTCAATTCTTGAGAGAGTACTTTTCTTGATTTGTACTTTAAACAACAGTTCATGCTGACTCTTGACTGCCTAGGAAGAGCACAACTCCAATTGTACATAACTTCTTGTATCCCTTTCCTTTGTAGTCTTTCCTATCTCATCTGCTCAGGTGAAGCTCTACACAGAAAGGATTGCACTATACCTTGACAATTCTAGCATGACATGGCTGGACCTCTGGTTTGGGCTCCTCTTAGTTTAATGAGGAAAAAAGTTAAATTAGTAGTAGAACCAAAGGAGGTCTTAGGGATCTCAGACATCCTAGCTTACCCTTAAGTGCTTCTTTTCCTTTAAAGAATCTACAGTATAAATTTGATCTGTTCTATTAATAGCTCTCCAAATGAACTACTTGAGGATGTCAGTAAATGTAATAAACTGATACCTACACCCAGCGCAGAACAAGACAGCAGAATCTGAAGTGCTATGCTTGTGAACACTGTTCTGAGCTGGCTGCAAACAATGGAAGTACAAATCTGCATGGATTTCACAGCACACATTTCTTGCAAAACCAGGGCTCTGAGACATGATCACTTGTTTCAGGTTTATCAGAGGGCAGCATGACACGTCCAATCTCTATCAAACATCTACGTGCAATTAACTGCTGATTTACAGCCTCATTCAGGAGGTCATTACTTCCTGCTTTTGCATACAAATTTTACCTTCCATCACCTTTGGACAAAACCTTTTGTATTCTTTTTTGTCAGATTCCATTTTTCTCACCATGTACAACAATGTATCTGCCAAGATATCTAGAAGTTTGGATTTTGGCTTTTCATAATGAAAGGAAAAAATAAAAGGGCTACATTTCTTTTTAAAATCTCAAATAACAGGGGAGATAGAGAGAAAGACAGATATTTCATAAAGGAGAATACCATCAGAAATCACTGAAACCTCTTTCCTCTTGATGCAGAAGCTAGGTCCTACAAACAGATCTTCCCACAAAATACTGGCAAAATAGAAAAAACTCTCTGATTACAATGCTTCTTTTTCTTCATCGAGCACAGAAACACCAAAACATAAACTTAATAATACATTAGCTGGACACATCCAAATAGCAAGAAACCACAAGATGGACACCATCCTGACTCTCCATATGACAGTTGCACCTGACAGTCCTAATAGATAACAAGTGCCCTGAGGCAGATTGTGTGACAGTCATGCAAAAGTGTCCTTACTTTCAAAGTAACTTGTTGATGAAGAAACAACTGGCAGAACAAGGGATTCCTGCAAGACTGAGAAAGACAGTGCAGGCCCATAAAACTGGCACACAACCACGTAACCATGAGGAGTGTTTCTTTCAGTGCTCTAGAAAGCTCACTCACACCAATCAAAGACCACAAGACAAGAATTTATTCCTGAACCTGTGTTTGGTATCCAACAAAGAGCACCACAGATGACCTGACCACAGGACATGACAGGACATGTCAAGAGTCTCTCTGCTCATCACTAGAGTCTCTATTTTGGCATAAGCACACAGCTAAGCCCCTGCTGTGAGTGGTTTCTCATGTGTAAAGTCAGGCCAAGGAGGAATGTGAGAGTGATTCAGTTTGCATTATCGTGGTCTTGGCAGGAGGCCATTTCTTCCCTCTCTGCATTGCACTCCATCAAGAAAAGTCCAGCCTGCTATGTAATTTTAACAGCTGCTAAACTCAGAAAAGAACTTGAACTCAGTAGCACAGGATGGTTTGGGTCAGTACTCTGGCCAGCACAGGGCTTCTCCTGGAGCCCACCAGCTCTACCACTCTCCACAGAGATCTCTGCATGCCTTTCATGGTCCTCCAGTATGGCCTGTTATCACCCAAACAACACCATCTCTCCCAGGTAAGTAGTCAGTCCTGGAGCACAAGAAGTTTTCCCTTTTAAGCTGCAAGGATGCTAGTGTCTTGGTGCAGAGTTACTACTCTACTCCAGGAGACTTCTGGTCTCACCTGGTTGTGACAGGGTCCTCATCCTGCACCTCTGCATAGTGAAGCCTGAGTGACTTTGTCCCCTTCATGCCTTTCAGATGATGGCTGACCTCCTCTAGGATACCTGCAGGATGGGGAAATGGTCACAGTTAGTGTGGAGAGGCATTAGTATCACCATCCGAGATGTGTCAATTATGACCAGCACAGCTTTAAAGAGCAGTTTGATCTGCACTGTCGCTGTGCATTTATCATCTCTTCCATGAGTATCCACATTCACATGGTGCCAGGAACGTGATCATCTAACAGACTTTCTGCACAGGTGTCACCTGATTCAACCATTCTTGAGTAAGGACTCACAGAAACAACAGAAACAGAAAAAATGACAGCAGCTCATATGGAAGGTGGTTTCTTGCTAGAACAGGCAGATACTTCAACATAAAGAAATCCAAGATGAAGAGATAAAACAAGACCCACCTGATGCAAAGCTAGGTGCATTATGACTTGCATTATTCCTAGGCAGCAAAGCATCAGCATGAGCTGTTTTTTAAGGTACTGATCAAAAACTTTTGTTTCAAAAATATGCAGTATAGAAGGGATATAAAACCCCTCCCCTGTAAAAAATAAGGAAATTGAGAAAATATTTGTTTTTGCTGAGCATTTCCTGTGGGAAATTGCTTTGAAATATCAATTAACTTCTTATTAGACACTTTTTATATATGCATTGAAAAAATAAATTAGTGCTTCCAGAGACAATATGTAAGTGAAGGAAATCTGGAGCTTATCAGCACAGAGGAGACAGCTAAAATAAAAGAATGCTTGTGTCAGATTAAGAATATGAAGACATTAGTTGCCCAAAATTATTTGACTGCTAGCATTTTAACTCCAAGACCCTTTGGAAAAACAGGTAAGCTGAATTACTTCTGAACATCCATACAGAGGTGGATTTACTGACATGTTCTCTTTCTTATGGGTAGTTTTACAAATGCACAAGTTCTCATTTTCCTAGAATCACTGGTCATGTTCCAGGATTCAGAAACAATAATGTAAGAGGAAAATATTAGTAAAATAGGAGCAGACTGAGGAATAGTCTTGGTATCCCAGAGCATCTTGGAGGAGAGCTGAAGAGGTTGAAGAAGAAAAAGCTGATTAGAACTGTACTGATCAGCTAGTTGAGGTCATGCTTCTTTTAGTAGTAAGCTGACAAAAACTCAACAAAACTTGATTTAAAAGCAGACAACTGGAAATGTCAAAAAGAAAATGCTATGTACCTCTCTCACCGCCTCCATAAGCCCATCTCTAAAGTCAATTAAGCTCTTCAGGTCATTCTTTGATTCAGACAATTTCTGTCTAATGGAGAACAGGACTTCTGGGAAATTATGCAGACCTAGGGGTGAGGAGGAGAGAGGAATAAACAAATCTCTCCACCTCTTACAGAGCAGCCACAGTTTAAAAGGATGCAGACAGTACAACTAGAAACCATAATGGCTCTGCAGTCCTATGTAAGGACCATCAGTGACAGGCAGCAGCCACTCAGCTCCCACATTACCACATGTATACCATGCAGAAAGAGCAGGGAAATGGAAGAAAAGGAAAGTACTGAAATAGTCATGAAACACGTAAGATTTATAAAGCAGAGAAAAACTCAGGGGGAGGACTCCAATTCTGTCATACCAGCACCACTTACTTTGACCAGCTATTTCTCCGTAGCCCAAATCTGTTTGCTGAATAACAATATGCATTTTGAAAGAAGGACACCATTAAATTACTTTCCCTGAAAAACTATTATTCTTCCCAGGCTGGGGAGGTTGTGTGAGGTGAGGAGTGGGGAGAGGGTTGACATGGGGAGCAAGGGTAAAGCAGAATGAGAGATAAGCAGGCATCTTTATTTTGTCTTCAAGCCTCCTTTTATTTGACTGAGCTTATTGCAGTGCCTTTCTGCTGTCATGCTTACCAGTGCATTCAGTTGTATCTCAATTCATCTGAAGAGCAGCAGAAAAATTAAGAATTAAAAAAGCTGAAGCTGTTTCCAAGCAAAACATGTAAAGGGAAAATGAACTGTGGCACTAAATGCAGAAATGCAGATGAAACATAGGTTTCATAGATGAAACATGAAGGGCAGGGGCAGAGACAGAGAGCACCTGGATAAATAAAATCTAATTGAGAAATGTTAACATGGTTTCTGTAAAGAGCAGTCCCTTCTTACAAGGCTCTTAGAGATCTCTGAAGGGATGAACAAACATTTGCATAAGGGCCATTTACCTGATATAGTCAACTTGGATTTCTTACAGATTTTGACAAATCCCTCTAAGAACACCAAGCAGCTGTGGTACAGCAGGGATAGTCTTGACAGGTAAAAGTCATTCATAAAAAGGAAACAGAAGATCTGGGGTAATGGTCAGTTCCTGCAAAAGAAGAAGGTCACCCATGGACAGCTGTGTGCTGTGACCTGTGCTTTTCCACACGTTCCTAAGTGACATAGAAAATGAGAGGTGAGCACGGAGGGAAAGTTTTCTTGGCGGTACAAAGTTTCTCAAGTCAGTAAGAATAACAGTGAAGAATTACAGTGAGGCCTGGGTGTGATGATAGATAGTTTCATGAAAATGTCAGCTCAGTGCTTGGCAGCAGCCAAAAAAGCAAACCAAATGTTAAGAGCAGCCAGGAAAAAAATGCAGAGCAAAACAGATGACATTGCAATGCTGCTGTGTAAGACTGTGGTTTGCCCATACTTTGATAGCGTGTACATTTCCTACTTGTCTTTGAAATTCATTGGCTGGAAGACAGCAATACTGCCTTATACCCTTCTGACCAGGCCTGCTGGAAGTGTTACTCTCTGTGAAAATTTCCATTAAAAATGTAAAGAAATAACAATTATCACTTCCTAGTGCTATATACAGGACATCTAGAGCCAGAAGTGTCTCAACAACATTTGTTGGTTCTATCTAAGTGTCCAAAGATTCTAAGTTGTCAGAAACCCAAAGAAAATGAGTGTAACTTTTTTTCTTTCCTTTGTTTTCAAATAGAAAATTGTGAGAGAGCAAAGCAAAATAAGGAGGATCTTGAAAAAGCTTAAAATGTTTTAATATCTTTGTCCAAAGGAAAAAAACTTTTGTCAGCTGGTTCTTTCTCCATATCATCAACACTGTGCATTCTGAACATGACTGCAAAACATATGTACTGTACATGTAAGATTTTGGAGAGAAGCTGGCAAAGGAGAGTCAGAAAAATGCTGAGAAAAGCAAACCACATTTGTCATCAGCTTTCAGATGTGAGTTCCCAATCGGAATGTTCAGATACTGTTGTGATGTAATCCATACATCTTCACAGCAATTGAAAAAAGCATTGTGATAATGTATTAGTTTGTGGAATATCTCCTAAGGAGAGATAGTGTGAATTTCATTACTTTCACTGCATTTAAGAATTGATTGTGTAAACACTGCAGAATATAAGAGTGAGTCATTGTTGTGTGACCTTGTACAGATGACCTTAGAAACATAAAGATCTTTTCAGTTTCTTTTTCAGCTTTCAGTTCCATTTGATAACATTTTATAGCAAGAAAAAATTACAGGGGTCAAACTCCTGTCTTGTTTTCTAGCTACTGGAAGAAACCTGCAAGACAATAAAAAATCATTGCAACTTGTTGGCTAAAAACTGAAATGATACTTTAATTTATCTAATAGCTTATCATTAAAAAGATTAATAAGAAAGCAGTAAAATTAACTTTTTAACATGATTGCACATGTGAAAAGGTTTATACTTCAGTGGAAAGTCTAATGTACTTTAAATTTTGTATCCAGATCCAGGTTGTCAAAGACTGCATGGGATCTTGTGCCACAAAGCTTTGGGATCTCTGACTCAAATTACTATATATGCACTTCAGATGGAGAACTCATATTGCTACTCATCAAGAAAAATTACTTTGTCATTATTTTATTCTATTTTTTATGGTTCCATCATTCTGGATGTGGAAAAATAAGGCACCATTTTAAGAGGGATTGAGATACATAATTATCATTCTTTGGTTGGCGGTTAGAAAAACTACATAGGGTGACTAGCACAACAATCTGTTTTGGTGGCCTACAATAAAGATCTGAATCACCAAAAGACCCTTTTACAAGCCCTTTTAAAAACTTTCTCTCTGGGAAGGATGCAGCAGCATCTCTGCTCAGTAAAATTTCTTGCTAAAGAACTGCATTTGGTACTGGACAGAGTGTATTTTCTTATTGAATAGCATATCTCAGAGGGATTCCCTCCCCTTATCTTTTAATGACTGACGATTCAAAAGTTGTTTTAGTCCTGTGTTTGACCTTAATCCTACTTTTACTGATGTCCTTCCACATCCCCTGGTGTGCCCATCCTCCTGCAAGACCTGTCTTGCTTGAATAAATCCCAGTCAGCCACAACACACCCAAAAGCAATAGGAACATTATTTTTTTCCCCTAAGTCCTTGCCCTCTTTAGAGCAAAGGTCATCAAAAGCTGTGGTTCTGTGGTTAGTTTTGCTTACTCGCTCTTTCCTTCTCAGTCGTCACAAAACCTAATTCAATATGTGTTTTAGGTACCTGGCTTTCAGGTTCACATATAGGCTTATGCTTTAATTTAACTTAAACCCACTCGATAGTGGGCTGAGCAGAGTCTTTCATGGTGTCCCCTCCCACATTGTCTCCATCTTTAAAGTATCACCCGGATTTCTCCATTTTCCTGATTTCACAACTTCAGCTGACAAACCTTCTTCGCTCTTACGTTTGTGGCTGCCGCTGCATCCAAGGAATTTTGCAATCAATGTGTTGAAGAAAAAATTTATGCAATTTCATTATATGAAAACATAGTATCCAGGGTGATCCTATTATGATGAGGTTGCTGTTGGTTTCAGCTGCTTTACCCCCACTAAAACAAGAGAGTAAACAGTTCCTGACAGTGCCTCCACATCCAAAAGAAAATTCTAATTTTTCAGCAACTCAACCATATGCTGAATTTCCAAGAGTTAAAAACTACAAGCTGCAATCTATCCTTTGCCTTTCTCCATACAGCACAGATAGGCTGTCCTAACATCACTTCCATAGGTGTAGTCCCTTCACAGCCCACACAGAATTGGTTTCTTTAAAAAAAAAAAAAAAATCTTTGTAAGGGAAGGTTTTTTTTTCATGTCCCCACCCCCAGCCTTTCTCCGGAAATGAAGTGACTAAAGCAACAGGCATCTTGGGCATATTAACCACCCTCCTTTGGACACGTGAGACTGCTGGAAACTCTGTGTCAGTTACCATGTCCAAGAGCAGATGTTATGCCAAGCCATTCATAAATGCCAGCATTCTTGTCCCTATTTTAACTTTTTCTTCCTCTGTCTTTTTTTTTTTTTTTTTTTTTTTTCTTCCAAGCTACTCACCAGCAGAGCTCTTTTTCACCCTCTCTCCAGCCAAGGCAATGAACTTCGGAGATTCCCTGCCTGCCTTTCCCTCTCCTGCTGGCAACAGGCACTGGGAACAACTCAAGCCCTCTACCTCCTGAGTGAGCCCCCATGGGGTCAGCAAGAGGAGAAAAACAGCCCAGCTAGAGAGGGAAATCCACTCTTGCCACTCACCATGGCCTGCTTCTGCTGGCCTCACTTCTGAGTGTGCCTTCCAAGCCCCTGGCTCCATTCTCAGCTGTACCTCCTCTTTTGAAGTACAAACTGCAGGGGTGACTGAACATGATTGAAGTAGATAGATAGGGGGAGGGTTCCTGAGAGCTCACTACTCAATACCAGTATGCCCATAAATCCCATGCATCTTGGAGTAACAGACAGTTTGGTGCAGCACTGAGGCTGACCTCACCAGGACGGAACATTCCCTGGATTCTGTTCTGGCACCAGCCGTGATTCACTGGACCAACAGATCCGCACATATACTTTTCCCTCAGCACACACTAAACACAAATAATAGAATCATAAATAACAGCATAATCATATAATGGTTTGCATTGAAAGGGACCTTAAAGATCATTCAGTTCCAATGCCCCTGCCATGGGCAGGGACACCTCCCACTAGACCAGGTTGCTCAAAGCCCCATCCAACCTGGCCTTGAACACTTCCAGGGAGGAGGCAGCCCCAACTTCCCTAGGCAACCTGTTGTAGCAGGGCACTCCATGTCTCAATATGCCTGCCTCAGTTCCGTTTTATGATTCAACTGCTTTTTGTCTCTCATTCTGCAGGCCAGGGCCTGCAGAGAAAGGTTCCCATGAGAAAGGAAAGGGGCTCGCAAACTCTGAGCTGGTAACAGCCTTGACAGTTATAAACCGAGGGCCAAGTGGATGTGCATAACACCAGCTGCTCTCCAGTGCTGAAGAACATGGAGCTCAGCCCGGCCACAACTAGGCCTGAAATGGATTTAAAGTAATAACGAACAGATAAACAAAATAGTTTGCTTGATGAGAACAAGGCCCTCATGGATTTCCCTACTGTTTACCTTCTATTCTCCAATGAGAAGGTATGGCAAACGGTTAAATGACAGCAGCCAATCCACTGTATTCTAGAAAAGCCTGGTCCCATTTCTGATCAAAAAATATCTTCATACACTTTCCATAGGAGGTTTCTGGACCTTCTCTGCTCTAGTGGGATGTTTGCCAGAGAGACAAATTCTCAGGAGTTGCAGTCCGACCAAGGACACCTGGCTGTGGCCTGACATGAGTGAGAAATATTACTCATTTGCTGTCATTATCGCAAACTTAACATTAAGTAATCTTCACTGTTAAGTTTAGTATTGTAAGATCCTTTAAAGATGATGGTTGATATTTTAGGCATAGTATGGTATTTGATAATAAGTTGCCAGCGTTTTAGTGGTTAACCTTTGTTGTTTGATTTAATTATAAGTAGCAAACTCACTGCTAACATACCCTTTGCATCCTAACTGCATTTCTGTTCTTATCTCCCAATTTCCCTAGACTTTTACTGGACTCATGCCCCTCCTCCAAAATAATTAAAACCCTCCACATTGTATGCAATAAATCTTGATTACTGCATGTACGCATTGTCTGTCATCCATCCCATCTGGGACACGTGCCAGTGTCTCACTGACCTCACAGTCAAGAACTTCTTCCTAATGTCTACCCTCTTCCAGTTTAAAACTACTACCCCTTGTACTATGACTCCACACCCTTGTAAAAAGTCCCACCCCAGCTTTTCTGTAGGCCCCTTTCAGGTACTGGAAGGCCGCTATGAGGTCTTCCCATTGTTGGCTGAACAACACCGACTCTCTCAGCCTGTCGTCTTAACAGAGGTGATCCAGCCCTTGGATCATCTTTGTCACCCCTCTCAGGACCCACTCAAACAGCTCCATGTCCATCTTGTGTTAAGGGCCCTAGAACTCAACACATTACTGCATTCTTTTGTGTGAATTGAATGTGGAACTACTTGCAGAAGCGGAAAACACACAAAGCTCGTATATTTTGCTTGTTCTCCATGACATAGTGTCACTTTTGTCTGACAAAGTAAATGCAAATTTGGGTTTTCTTCTGCACCTCCGTATTGTGGAAGTCAGTATCTGATTGAAAGTAAGGCTGTGGCTTCTTGAAATGGGAAGGAAAAGCCTTTCCACAGTGCTACAGACAGTTGTTTGAAAAGGCTTAACAACTCCTGTGTCCATGAAATAATTTGAGTAAAGTGGCTCGTAGAGAAAATATGCAATTTTTAATCATTCCTGACAAGGGCAACTTATCTAGAGTATAAGAAATTTATCCTTGCATACCAGGATGTGCCCTAAGAATTTAATCTGAAGTAAACAGCAGACAAGAAATTAAACTGGCTTCTCCACAGCCCTTGCTATGCAAATCTTTCTCATTCCTCAGTGTTTCTTTGACGTCTTCCAAAATGACTTCAAAATCTACATTGCCCTGTGACTTGAGAGGGTGCCTGATCTAGTGACAGGGAGAGAGATGAGAGCTCTGACACTGCTTCCATGATGCTGTAGGCTAAACCAGATGGAGACAAGCCTCTTGTTCGGGATAAGAGATTAAAACAAAAATTGTACTTCTCATCAGTGCTGTAGTAGTGGTCTATAACCAAGTCTTCCTTCAAGATACAAGTGGGTATGAGATACTCCCTTGTTTAGTTTCTTAGATAGTGCCTAAGACAGTCAGGAAGCAGCACAAATAATCCCATCCTGGCTTGGAGAGAGTAGAAAATTCACATGCAACACTGAATGAACGTCCCAGAGAAGCAGTGACCAATGATTCACTTTGAGTAATGCTGACTCACTTCAAGGTACTTTCCATGTACACACGCACACGCTGAGAGAGAGAGCAAAAATAAATGCCTGATCTTAAGAAAGTTCAAACTAAATATTGTTATAACCTTTTGCTTTACCCAGAGAGAAAAATCAGTCTCATTTTTCTGGAGAGAGACTGCTTGGCAAAGCAGCCAAAACCAGTTGTTTTTGTTTTTACAGGAGTTTCAAATCCAGAGATAACTGTTAAGGACAAGTTTTTAGGGTGTGGGAGGGCAGGCCACAAAATTGCAAGTGCTTAAAGCCTGGAGTATGTAAACAAAGACCTGTAATGCTGCAAGGGTCTCAGCATGTATGTCTGTCTTGAGGAATGGAGCAAAGCTCAGCACAACTGCAGTGGCTGCCAGTAGAATTAGAAGACTTTAGTTGTGTTGAGAATGATTTCTTGTGGGCCAGGAGCTACCTGTCCAGTTCCTGTCCTACTCCTTGGTGAAATCCTCCTGTTCATGAGGTGCATGTACTGGGCTGAAGGTAAGACCCTGCTTTGGATCAGTGGTACTTCTGTTTCCCCTCCCTGGCATCTAGATTTGTGCTCTGCTTACCTCCACTCTTCTGTTACTTATCCATATCTGCTGCAGCCTTGTTGCTCTCTCAGTTTGTACTTTTTTTTCATCAATCCCTTGCAATTCCCCAGACACAGGCTGCTGTTTGTGTACTTATGGTCACAGCAGCAACACACTTCTGTGCTGCCCAAAGTCTTATCATCTCAAGACACAGTGAGAGATGTCCTTGGGCAACTCACTAGACTTCCTAGTTCCCTGTCCTTCTTGTTCTCTCTGCCTCCTTTTCCAAAGCCAGCTGGAAGTGATGTGGCATTCCCTGGAGCTCCCTGGCTGGATCAGGTTGAACACAGAGCAAGTCCCACTTTTTGGAATATCCTCAGTAATTATTTCATGGGTTTGTTTTGGGGTTGGTGAGATGGTGTTGCCTCTCTTGACTTTGTTTCCTTAACCCCAAATCAATTAATTATGAATTAAAAGCTAAGAAAGCAGCTGAGCTCTCTGAGCCCCCGGATACGGGCACTGAGCTGTGCAATGCTGCTCTCAGGAAGGTGCTGGAAGGCTGGTGGGATGAGGCAGGAGGCAAGGGAAAGAGGCCAGGAAGAAACCACAGTGTCAGGCAACAGCTGTGAAACTAAGCACCCCTTGCACAGCTGATTTAGAAAGCAGATTTTCACAGAGTAGTACCATTGCCCCTCTAGTGCCTTTCACTGCAATACTCCTTTTCCTGTATACACACGCAACAGAAATATCTAGTCAGGAAACATATGCCAACCCCTGCACCTGCAGGGAAGTAGAGTAAGTCTCAGCAACCCTTAATTAATCCTACCAAATGTTGGCCAAGAGGCTGCCATTGTGCCTGCAGGCAAGCACAGATACTGTTTGCCAAGAGGAAGGATGCAGAGCACCTCCTTCAGCACAGCAGCCAAAAGGCTCTTCTTTAATTAAATCAGAGAGAAATAAATAAGGCCAGTGAAAATAAGAAAGTAAAAGTGAATACAGATTATTAGTATCAAAGCAGATCCAAACAGCTAGTACACAAAACCTTCTCATTGCTGTGTGTTATTAAGTGGAAAGCTTTCCATGTCTTCAATGCATTAAAAACATGATTGTTCTCCTCTTTCTAAGCAAGAGTCGGTGCCAGCACTCCTGCATTTCTCAAGGGAAACTGAGGCACAAGACTAAGGCATGGCTGAGTGCTGCAGCCATTGGCAGCTTGGAGGCCACATTGCCCTCCCCCATTTCGCTGTGAAGTGCCAAGGACTGATTGTCACCACCACAGAGATTCCAGGCTGTCTGCACAACAACAGGATCACCCTGCTGCGAGGCATGCTATGGTCGTACAGACCCACAGCAAAGCCTCCACACCAGGCCACATCACTCAGACCCTTGCTTGCCTGCTTTCCAGTGAGCTGACCCCAGCACTGCTCAGAGTGCAGTACAACATTTGCTAGGAGGGTGCTTGCTTTCCTTGTGACAGGAATGAAATGTTTTGACAGCCCCATATGCCTGTTCATCAAGGAAGCCAGGGAAGCAGGGCAGTAGAGGTGGAAACCCATTTTGTGAAGCCAGAGGCAGAGGTGGGGACTTTCCTTACCAGTTTCATGGAGGCTACAGTGTCCTGCAGCCATCCTGCTTCCAAGCCCAGCTCCCTCCTTGCCGGATGAGAACCTCTCCAACCCACCAGCAGCCAGCAAAACCAGCCAGGCATCCTTGGGCCAGTGCTGCCTCACCACCCCGCTGTACTAATGCTCGTCCCAGCCACAAGCCGGAGGGAGACAGCAGGAGGCTGGGAAAAAAACAGGGCTGGCTTTCGAGCATCACTGGTGCTGGCTGAGTGAAATATTTCTCATCCTGAGCAGGAGCTGCATACTTGATACTCCACTGGGGGATTTACCACACAGCAAGGATTTTGTCAGGGATTTCACAGGGGCCATCTTTGGAGAGAACATGCTGTGCCTGACCTCCCTGCACTTCATTTGGCTCAGAAGACACCTTCTTCTGCTGGATTGTGCTTCTCCTCCCCTGCCCTCCCGGCTTCTGGCCTTTTCTATGAAGAGAAACAGCAATTCAACCAGTTGCTCTTCTGAGATGTGACAGTGTGTGTTTGCAGGAGAGGAGGGGATGAGGGGGAAGGTGCTTTCTCTCACCTCTGACAGTGCAGTGCAGCCATGCAGCTCTACATATCCAACATCCCTGCAGAATGGCACTCTGCAGACTGCTGTTCCAGTGTCAGAGCCAACTGCAGCTAAAGAGAAATGGAAAAGCATACATGCATAATCTTTGCAGGCACCATCAATAGTATGAGGCAAAACAGTTTTGAAAATACCCATTATATATATATATTTATATGTATATATATATATGTAAAATTCAGTACAAAGCTAGCCTAAAATTTATCATATTACAAATGTCTATGGGGTTTTTTTCTGCCTATTAATCCTCCCCCTATTTTTTTTCTGAAGTATTTTGGCCACTCACTTGAAAGACTAGAGGAAGAGTACAGTCACTTTCCCACATCAAAGACAGCAACAGAGACAGCTTGTCCTTGGGGCAGAGGGCTACCTAAAGATAATGTCTTGTCAACACCTGTTCTACTTGGAATTTAAGCTTCCAATTGTCTTGATTTTCAGTGGCTGGGGGGCGACAAATTCTCACTTACATATTGAACAGAAAAGAGAAAGAGATCAGTTGAATGCACAGCCTTCTCTCCCACAAGACTCTGCCTGCTCATTTAGGCTCAGGAATCATTTGGACCCCAAGATATATCTCCTTAAGCAGAAATACTGTCTGATTTTCAAATTTTGTATATAGGTGCAGTCACAAGAATGCAAAATAAAAACAGAAAGGTACTTTTTAGCACACAGTAATTTTCCTGAGTTTGAAAAATCTGCAAAACTATCCCTCTGGTTTTAGATGCTTAGAACCTTATATGTGTCACATACTCTACTGATTCCCTAATCTTCCTCCACATGGGATGTTTTTAACACTTCTCTCTTTAGTTCAAATTTCTAGACATGTAAGATCCTACCCTAACACTGCATGGGTTTTAAATACCTTTCAACATCTGTTCTTCAGTTTCCCTCAGATACAACATGCTTAACAGCAGCTATATGTCTTCTCTACATGCTTCCTCTATAAATACACTCCACTCTTGGTTTGGAATAGACAGATAACAATAGATTACCCATCTCTTTTGGGAAGTCATTCTCTTTCATAGAGACACTCAAGGCTCATCAGGTTTTGGTCCATGCAGTCACACTTGCTTATCCCAAAAGCCACAGGAAAGTCTCATTGATATAGAGCACATCCCACAGGAGAAAGGGGAGGAAAGAAGGAAGTAAAACCCCTAACGCCTAACTGCTCACTCCCTATTCCTTCATTTTACCTTCAAGCAATGAGGCTCCGTAAGAGAAGGTGCCATTCTCTTTTCAATTGTCCTTCACTTTTCCAGTGTCCTGTAGGACTGCATGAGTGGGAACAACTTGTTTGTCCAGGGCAGTTTTATGAATCAACGTGCATTTATGTGCTTGACATACATGAAGTCTGACATTTCACTATGTCTGAGAATTTCCTGTTATCTTATTATGCTGCAGCTTCAGTAAACAGATTTAAAGTGCCCCACACAACATACGTGGATGCAGCTCTTGTCAATAAGTATCAGTGAGGTGGGGAAGGGAAAACAATGAAGGAAACCTTTGAGACCTTTGAGATGGATCCACCAAGGATCCAGGCAAAGGATCCACCAAGTTTGATTTTGGTGGGTCTTATTAGGGGCAGTTGCAATTATGAATGACTGACCAAGAAGCAGGGACATGATTAGGTTTGATTTGCTACCTATTGGTAGTAGCTCTGACATTAACCCACTGGGGTCTTGCAAGAGGTCAACAAGGAGACTGGTCTGATTCCATGGCTATGTCTCTCACACCACTCCTGCTAATTAGAATGTCTGTTTACCTGCAAGTATCCATGGGAGACTCAAAGAATATCTGAGCCCTACCTCACTTGCTGCTTCCAGCAATACACCATTCATGCTAGAAATGCAATAGCTGCCCATGAGTGTCCAGAAAGTGAGAAAATATCATCTTCAAGATCTGAACAAGAAATAAAGATCATAGAATGATAGAGCCAAACCATTATATGATTCTATGTTCTTTCCTTTTCAGACTAACAATATTTTCTGGATAGGGAGCAAAGGAAAACATGGACTGAGCTGGGAGTAGTGCCATTTGCTTTCTACTGTCACTGAAATGAGCAAAATTAAGATTGCAATAAAGATAGGCTTCTTACTATCCACATCATAAATGCTTCCATTTTTTCTCCAGGAAAATGTGACCTTTTCAATGGACCAGTTTAACATCAACAAGAGAGAATCCACTTCTTCCTCTCCTGCAAAATCTGAAGAACTTTCACTAGACTGATCCATGACAGTGGTGTGGCTGGACCTCTCCCCTGCTTCCACTAAGCTTCCAATAAGCTACTTGTAGAACTGATTTCAGTATTAAAGCAATTACTGTAGAAATGTGGCTACTTGTCCGTGTTCTAGAAAAGGAAGAGGAATTGCTTTTTCATCAGATGTTGGTTGCAAAGAATGCAGGCTGTTCTAGTACAAGGTTTGTGTCTTAAATTTGGACATCAGCTGTTAACTGTTTAATCAGATCCTCAAGACTCTTCTGGCTACTGCACCAGCTAATGAATTGGCCCCCAGGCTCAAAGTAGCATTTTCATCCTATGAGGGGTGGCCATTCAGTGTAAAAATGAAGATTTCATTTTTGCATCATGAAATATTCATGTAATTAAGTGCTGCAAAGTATATGCTATGTAGCAGAAAGCTAAGTGGCTAGAAGTGAGCTTGGAGTCATTCCTGTATAGGGCATTACAACCATCTTCCCAGGGGGATAAGGGAGAGGGGCTGGGTTGGCTGAACAGGCACTTGTGTCTCAGAGTAACACAGCAGTGTCAATTTTTTCTGCCTCTGCTAACTCAATTCCTTTTGGATCTTACAATCCAGATAACCAAAAAGCCCTCCCACCAGCTGTGGTCACCTGAAATAACTCCAGCCTGAGGGCCTTGCCCAAACTGCAGCCCTCACAGGATGATTTCTGCACCAGCAAGGCTGCACCTCTGCAGTCCCTGCTGGTTTCCAGCAGGTTCACAGAGAACCTGGCATTTTGGCATCCTTTCCTGCAGGGCATAAGTTTGGCTGTGATTGGCCTCCTTTGGAAATGACTGAATAAGGGCCCTTGGTCAAATGCTAGACTCAGATACATTGAGTACAACTTTTGATTAATTCAGAGACAGCTGTCACTATAAAGGACAGCATTCAAGTTTAAGCTTTCTAATCCCCCTACAGAGCCAACATTTGAAATAAAAAGTAAGCTAGAAAGCAAGAAAAGCTATTCCACTAGTTATTGAATGAGTTGCTCAACCCTTCACCTGTCAAAGGGGAAGTACTGAGCTTGAAATAACAGTCCAGGTCTATTTCACAAATGAATGTCTAGTAACATATAGAAGACACAAAGAGTAGCTCTTACTCAAAGACTTCTAGGATTTCCCCCTATCCTCAAATCCACTAGTGCCCATGCTAAACTACGTGACTGTGATGTGTGAGTTGCCCCAAGACAGGACATTCCCAATGTGATGGAGGAGCTCATTAGTATGATCTCCACATCTCTTCAACTGAAAGGTTGTCTCATTGCTCAGAGACACATGAGAAAAGTGTCAGATAACATTTCAGAGCAAAGATTCCTGTAAGAGTTTCAGAACAACGTCATGCCAAAGTTCTGTGGGTTTACTTATGTGTTCAGTAGTCTAACTTAAGTTCCTGAGCTCTGAGCTGAAGTGACACATCAGAGACCAAACAAACCTACTCAGTCAGTGACATTGGATAGCCCAGTGCCACAAGGTAATTGCTGTGTGTCTCCCATGGAAGTCAGCTTTTGACTGTTCAGGTTTTGCTTTGTCCTTTATTTTTCACCTCTTATGCTTACTGCTCCAGAGTGTTTGTTGCTGACTTTCTAAAGCAGGAGGCATTCAACTTCTCTGAGGACATCATATGCATTGGCTTTATTAGCTTTTTCATCTTGTTTTCTCCACCTGTTCTGTTGAGGTGTGGGAGTGAGTGAACAGTGTGGTAGGTCTCTGGTAGCCAGCCACAGTTAACCCATCACACCATGGCTGCTAACGCCCATGCTGGGAAATGGTTTTCCTCCATAATAACATACCTGGAGGCACATGTGGGTTAGCAAGAGTCCTGGTCCTGACACAACTGTGAAGAAAACAGTGTTTTAGCTATGCAACACATATGGACTAGTGGTATTTATAGTTTTGATTGGGTTTTTGCCTAGATTTTGTTCTTGCAAGAAAAAAAAAATTAATTCAAGATTGTTCAATTTATTTTTTTTTTCTTGGTTGCTCATGTTTCATACACTGGTAATGCCTTCTTCTTTGGAAGTACAAGTATTTTTATTCTGATTGGCTGTACTAATATTCAAATAAAATTATTATTTTAAAGATAAATCTCAGCTTCTTAAATGCTTCAGTGATAAGCATGCAGTTTTTCCTTTTCTCGCTTGGCTGCTGTCAAAATAAGAAAAAAACAATGCATATTTGACATTTTTCCAAAAAGTGATACTCACTTCAGGTTTTGTTGAGTGTTCAGGTCCAATCATTAACCTTTTCTTTAAAGAGAGTTATGAATTGCACATCAACCATGAGCTATATATGTGCTGTTTTAAGTACAAATATATCATCCAGATTTTGCATATGAAATTACTATTTATGTCATCCAATTCTTTCTTGCAGAATTGCCTAGGCACTTGACTAACCACTTGCATATAAAAACATGTATTGTTTGCTTGAGCAATCGAGATATTATATTTTAAAAGTAAAACAGCTCTCTAAATGCATGTTAACTACATACTCTAAGTTCTAGAGTTGTTATTGTTCAGATTGCAGAAACTGAAAACCATACTCCTTGTTAAAATAAATCTTTCACTGGAGCCTGAGCACTGAAAGCGTTTCAGCTAATTTTTTTCAAGCCAATAAGATATATTATGTATTTTAAGACACAGCTGTGCCTACGTAAAGGTTACAGATGGTTGTAAAACACGATTTCTGTTTCCTTGAATGTCCAATGATTTTTCAAATATCTTTTTTCAAGTGAGAACATCAACAGTCATAGTTTTTGAAAAATTAATTTTTTGAGATGTTCGGATAATTTTTGGCACTTTAAATCCTTTCAAACAGAAACTTTCTATTGGATTTTAAAGAAACTGGCACATTCCTGCAAGCACTGTCTTTAGTTTAAACAGTGTATTCCTACAGAGTATCCTTTAGGAAAATCTCCTTGTCTCACAACATTATTAGGCTTGTCTTCAAGGGCTCAGTGGTGCTCCTTTTCCCTGCTGAGAGATGAAAATGCCTTTCCCTCACATTCAGTGAGTCACATTTAACAAACCTTTTCACACTAACCAATTGTAACAATAATTTTTTTAATGTACACATTGGTATGAATTCAAGCACCAGAGTCTTAACCCTACTTATAAAAGACCATGGAAGATTCATGGATACATTTTGCTTCCATTGGTATAGATGTCAATCTGGCTTAGAGGCTGCCTGCTTAAAATGGGTTTATAGTGGCTTTGCAGCAGGAGATATAGGTGAGGAAGCCAAAAACACAGGTTGGCTGTACCTCTACATGCTGACAATACCAGGGTGGCAGAGACTGTCAGAGCAGCAGTGCCTGACAGTCTGAAGCTCCAAGGGCAGATCTAAATTGCGATCAAGCCTGTTGTCAGTCACAGTGCTCCAAAGGCAGAGATGTTGCAACCAGTGGGAGGGGGAGATGTCAAAGAACTTGGCGAGACTTCAGCCTGCTGCCCTGTTTAGGACAAAGAGTTTCCACAGCCTAATGGTTTGCTCAAGTGTCAGGCTAGCATTTTTTATCTCCTGACATATGTTTCTTTCTTTGGAATAAAGGTTCAACCGTTAGATCCAGCCTCAGCGGACAGCTTCATTCTATCCCAATTTGATGACTTTCATCTGAAGGTTTGATCCTACAGTTATGTAGGTCTCTTTAATTAGACAATTTTCATTTCACAATTTTCATTTCATTAACTCTGCTTTCAGAATATAAGAGCTTAACAGCAGGGACTGATTATTTTTTCAGTGCAATGTAGATAATTTTTTTGTTATGATCCAGTTGGGAAATACTTTTGGGAAACACTTGTTCAAAACAAAACAAGACAAGAAAGAGGATTTGTCTAAGCCAAGAAATAATTCTCCAAAAGAAATACTTTGGCTAGAGAAGGTTGTGCTGGGGTAGTACTAAAGATGTACCTTTGTTGCTGCTCTAAATTTAAGGAGATGAAAAGTGCAGCAAAGAGGAATCACTGTAATCTATGGGGTGATTCAGACACAGTCACAACATGAGGTTATCTGCATACACCCTCACTTATTCTCCCAATCTGTACTTCCCTTCTCCATCAGCCAGACCCCAATTCCCTTCAAAACTGATGGGAAATTTTCTGTCCACACACACAAGCTGTGGCACAGAACCTGCAGGCTTGCAGTGTATGTCCATTCCACACGTTGAACTGAAAACACGCTGAGTCAGGAGGATGTAGTGAGAAAATTCCCAGACCTGTGCTGCTAATTGGGAAGATGCTTGTGAAAAACAAACAAAAAACCAAACAAACAGACACAAAAAAAAAAAAAAGGCACCCCCCCCC
>NW_009953332.1:1630363-1636594 GCF_000747805.2 Chaetura pelagica
TCCTATCACTAGACATCACTGAAAAAAGCCTGACTCTGTCCTCCTGAAACTCACCCTCTAATATATTTGTAAACTTTGATGAGGCCACCTCTCAGTCTCACCTTCTCCAAGATAAAGAGACCCAGTTCCCTCAGCCTTTCCTCATAAGGGAGATGTTCCACTCCCTTCATCATCTTTGTGACTCTGTGCTGGACTCTCTCAAGCAGTTCCCTGTCCTTCTGGAACTGAGGGGCTCAGAACTGGACACAATACTCCAGATGTGGCCTCACCAAGGCAGAGTAGAGGGAGAGAGGAACCTCCCTTGACCAACTAACCACACCCTTTCTAATACACTCCAGGATGCCATTGGCCTTCTTGGCTACAAGGGCACATTGCTGGCTCATGGTCATCCTCCTGTCCACCAGGACCCCCAGGTCCCTTTCTCCTACACTGCTCTCCAGCAGATCAGCCCCCAGCCTGTACTGGGACATGGGGACATGGGACTGGACAGCTGCAAGACTCTATGCTTGCCCTTGTTGAATTTCAGCAAGTTTCTCCCTGCCCAACTCTCCAGCCTGTCCAGGTCTCTCTGAATGGCAGCATAGCCTTCTGGTGTGTCAGCCACTCCTCCCAGCTCAGTGTCATCAGCAAACTTGCTGAGGGCACAGTCTGTTCCCTCATCCAGGTTGTTGATGAAAATACTGAACAGCACCAGTCCGAATACTGACCTCTGAGGGACTCCACTGGTCACACACCTCCAAATAGATTCTGCCCCATTGACCACAACTCTCTGACTTCTTCCCTTCAACCAGTTCATGACCCACCTCACTAACTGACTATCAAGAAGATCACACTTCCTCAGTTTATCTACGAGGATGCTGTGGGAGACAGTGTCAAATGCTTTGCTGAAATCAAGATAAACCATATCTACTGCCCTACTACCATCTATCCACCTAGTTACTTCCTCATAGAAGGCTGTAAGGTTGGTCAAACATGACTTTCCCTTGGTAAAACCAACTTGACTGCTCTTAATGACCCCCTCATCCTTGATATGCCTAGAGATAGTGCCAAGAACAAGTTGTTCCATCACCTTTCCAGGGTTGGAGGTGAGGCTGACCTGTCTATAGTTACCCGGGTCCTCCTTAGAACATGGTTCATCCGGTTCTTGCCCAGGAGAGGGGGGCAAGTGGGAAATTAATCATGCAGAGGATTTGCTCAAAGATTCCGTCAGTATCAGCACACCAGCTTCTAATTTCATAGTCCCTTCGGCTTGTGGAGAAGGATTCCCACTCAAGGCTTTAAGAAGCTGCATCCTGTTATTTTAAAAGTCATTCTCCACCAGACTTCAGCTCTCCAGCCACAAACACACATAGCCCCAAATGCACTGCTGGTGGAGCAAGGTCCACGCTCCAGTCTTGCACACAGGAGACAAGACCTTGCAGTGACCAAAGAGCAGCCTGCAGCCTGGGTGCAGACCCTCACTACATGCAAGCCTAATCCCCAGGGACCCCTGCCTAATTCTACATACAAGAGGTGTATTGCAGACTTCTTGATTTCAGCTCTTTTTTGGAGTGTGTTTTAGTCAATGAGAGCTGTGGCTGTGTAACCTGGCTCAAAGGCAAAAACTATCCTGCAGATTTAATTTTTTAAATCGTATTCTTTGGGGTCTTCTGTTTTTCAGCAGAAGTGTTTCATTATGTTATATAGTGCCTTGGCTCTGGAAGAGCTATATAAATAAAAGTATTGTTATATTATTTTATTACAGGTTCTGCTTTCCAGAAATGCTCTAATTGGTGAAGGTTTTTCTCTGATAATCTGGGTGCCTGATAGTATTGTGATAGCCAGGACCAAGAAGAGAATGGGATCACACTATACTACAGTGAAGACCTGGCAGGTTTTGCCATTGGATTTTGTGCAGACAAGATTTTGAACTATAAATCTATGGAAGAACAACAGCACACAGCAAGAAGGCTGAGACAGTCCATCTAGTGCAGCAAACCTGAATTAAATGTGAATATTTCAATTAATTATTGAGTCTAACAGTATGTACAGCTCTATTTCCTTGGTTAGAGGATGTGCAGAAAAAAAACAAACAGGTTGTATTAATAGGATGTCATGACTGAAGAACCTCAATGATGCCATGAATGAGAAGCCCTCTGCCACTGAGTGCCTACATGAGGCTGCAGAGCTCACTCCTTGAACTTCTTCATTCACAGTCATAAAAGCATATAATCATAAAATGCTTCGGGTTGGAAGGAATGTGAAAGGTCATCTAGTTCCAACTCTCCTGCATGGACAGGGACACCTCCCACTAGACTAGGTTGCTCAAAGACACAGACAATCTGGCCTTGAACACTTCTGGGGGGCAAGGAGGAGGCCACAGCCACAACTTCCCTGGGAAACCTGTTCCAATGTCACACCACCCTCACCAGAAATAATTTCTTCCTGATGTCTAACATAAATCTACCCTCTTCCAGTTTAAAACTACTACCCCATGTAATATTGCTACCTGCCCTCATAAAGAGTTCCTCCTCGGCTTTCCTGTAAGCCCCCTTCAGATACTGGAAGGTGCTATAAGATCTCCTAGGAGCCTTCTCCTCTCCAGACTAAACAACCCCAACTCTCTCAGCCAGTATTCACAGCAGAGGTGTTCCAGCTCTCTGAGATTCTTCATTGACCTCCTCTGGACTTGCTTCAACAGCTCCATGTCCTTTTGTGGGGAGCTCCAGAGTGCACACAGTACTCCAGGTGGAGTGTCATCCTCATGAGGATAGAGAATCACCTCCCTTGACCTGTTGGCCATGTACTTTTGATGCAACCAAAGGTGCAGTTGACTTTCTGAACTGCAAGTGTACATGTTGAGCCTCTCATCAACCAACACCCCCAGGTCCATCTCCTCAGGACTGTTCTTAATCCATTCTCCACCCAACCTGCATCTGTGCTTGGGATTGCTTGTGACACTGGTGCAGGACCTTGCACTTGGCCTTGTTGAACTTAATGCAGTTTGCTCAGGCCCAACTCTCAACCCTGTCAAGATCCCTCTGGATGGAATCCCTTCCCTCCAGCTTGTGGTGTCAATCACACCACACTGCTTGGTGTCATCAGCAAATTTGTCCCTCACATTGGATGACTGAATGAAGACAATATGTTTTGACTGCATACAGTGCTATCAAATGCTTAGGATGATGAAAAAACAGGTCCTACCTACCTCTGAACACCTAAACCCTGGATGAGGTTGCTATCTGTAGTATCTTTCTCAGTTGCTCACTTGTGATGAGGGGATAGGCACAGATGTGACATTTTTTAGATGCTGCAATGAATAGCGGGCAGCAGGAAGTGAAGGAAACACAGACTGCTTTGGATGAGGTTTGTGTGCTATAGATACAGCACAAGGAATATTTATACTGTGGAAAGTGGAGAAAACCTTGGATAACTTCTCATTAAACAAGCACAAATTGTCTCATGTACAAAATCAACTAAGACACCCACAGAAAACAGAGTACAAACTTGTAAATAAAAATCTGTTGTAATGAAGATATGAGGTTGAGTTAAGGTTGGCCCAAACTAGAGATGGGGGGTCATCAGCTAATGAATACCAGACCTTTGTGCTACACTTTCCACCACAGCAAATGGATCAGGATTTTGCACAGCCACCCAACTGAACTTTCACTGGGGCAGCTGGTACTCGTGAAATTAAGTGCATGACTGAGAGTTTTTAATCCAGCTGCAGGAAGTCAAGCAATAAAAAACCTGCTACAGAGCACTGGGAGGCCAAAATGACTCACCATTATCAGCCCAGAAATGCTGACCTGAACCTGGGAGCCCTGAGACTGAGCCTGCTGAGCTGCTGCTGGGTTGCTGTATATCCTCAGCTTCTCCAGCTCCCTAGCCCAGGGCCCTTTTGAAGGTGTGGGCTCCTCTCCATGTATGCATGCAAAGAGATGGCAGAAACAGGGAGATAAAACATGCCTTCAACTCTGCGAGGGAGTCAGTGGGTGATTTCCATCCATGCTCAAAGGTGGGATAGAGGGCAGCACCCTCAGGGAGGCCAAATCTCATGCTGGTTGGTTCGCCTGGCCTGTACCAACAAAGCTGTACCAGGAACAAACTTCTATGAAGCAGGGAAGGAGAAAATGTCATCTCATGGTAACTAAGCTTGAGTGTTCGCTCTTTATCTCAACGCTGAAGGTGTCTGTCTTCAGGGCACCTCAGAGGATCTCAGCAGCCTTCTTGTTAAAATGTAAAACCCTGGAGCATGATGTGTTCCTCTCTTCACGTCTTTCCCTCTGGTGAGCCTGTGGTCAAGGTTTGGATTGAGAATACTTCTCCTTTTGTGATCAGTTCTCATTATGTGGCCTCCAGTACTCTTTTATGGTGTTCTTCTCCTCTATTCTTCTCTGCACTTTGAAGTACTCTTGCATGAAACAGCATGACATAAAATAAAATGACATTCATTATTAACACAAATGAAACATTTGGTTTCAATTATCTCCCCTCTCTCCAGTTGTGAGGAGTGAAAAATCACTCATAAATGCAGGCAGCATTTTAAGAAATTGCAGACTTTACAGAGCAAGAGAAAGGAAGAAAATCAGTCCCTGAGATACTGAGCTTGTCACAGCATACAAAATCGTAACAGAGAAAAAGAGCCTTGCCTGGGGTGTTTCCAAAGTGCACGGACAGAGCTGCATGGGCTGAAAATAAGAACAAAATTAAACACCAAAGCAGAACCATCAATTAAGCCCTATACTGACAATTGGCTCTGCTACTGACCTAGGGGTGACCTCTGGAAAGTGTCTTTGCCTCTTTGCATTTCTGGTTTCCCACAGGCTGTGTTTTTGTCCGTTTGGCCTGTCAACTGAGGAACTGGAGGAGGAAAACATCTCTTTGGTCAAGCTTTTTCCTGAAATATCTCTATACTGCTCCCAGCTCCAGGAGGGTATTTCTAAGCAGAAGTTTTCTAACTCTTCTCTGCAACAAGGAACCCATTTAAAATGAAAAAAAAAAAACCAAAACAAAACCCCAAAACTTAATCTTCCTCCCAATTCTCCTAGTTTTACTGTAATTTTGTCCTCTCTTCCATTCTGCCAGATAACATTTAACCTTTAGAAATAGCATGCATGGCCTCTTGAACTGAGAGCAATAAAAATGCTTAGTAGTATGCAAAACAGAAATCTATCCAACCTCAGGGTAGCACAAGCCTATTATCCCAGCCTGCTCCATAAAACAGCTGATTTGACAGCCCATGACAGTATGGAATGCAGTTAGCTCTCTGGGTTTTTTCATTTCTGCTTAAAAATAATCCCATTGAACCTAAGCTATGATGCACTGCAATTGGCATTCCTAGAGCTTGCACACATCTTGAAAGGATGACTAGAGCAAAACCCTCTCCAGGGACTGTGGCACTGGCCATGGGCATCAGCAGAAAGATGCCCTTTTCTCCCTTCTCTTGAAGTAGTTTTGATGCACATCAAATCTCTCACTGAGAAACTGTAGTATCAGGGTTAGAGGTATCTGGGCTGAACAGTTAGCTATACACAGGCTGCACCAGTGAGAAAAGGGTTGTCTAATTGTGTGCTTGATGATCCTTGAGAGATCCCTTGTCTCTCCTGAGGTACAGCACAGCTGTTGTTTAGAAATGTATAGTACCACAGCACATGGATGTAAGGAAGGGAGGGAAGCAAAATAGCATGTGCAGTAGAGGAAATTTTAAGTAAGCTAAGGGGTATTAATCATACAAGAGCCAGAACCTCCACCCAAGCTCTTCTAGCTTTCTTCAACAGTGCAAAATGGACCAAAAGAACAAGAAAAAACCCAAGCCACACACACATTCAAAAAAATGTTTTTCCCTGTGTCTTCAAGGGAATTGCCCATGGCAAAGAGATGGTATAGACATTCATGGGACAGCTGTTACAGCTGTTTCTTTTTAATTTGTGGGAGCTGCTTATCGTAAAAAAACAACAACCAACCAACCAAACAAACAAACAAAAAACAACACAAAAAACCACACAAAAAACCAACAAAGGGACTTTATGGAAAGCAGGTAATTCTATGCAAAAAGAAAATTATTCTTTTCAGCTTTTTCAGATTCCTTCACTTGGTGTGTGATCTTCAGAGATCCTCTGTCTTCCTCAATGTAATTGTAGCACAGAGCTGCATGCTCAGAGAGGGAAGTACATTTGTTGTTCTTACCTTTGGTGTCAGCTTGCAGTGTTGAAAAGAAGATAAAGCCTGGGGTGGAGGACACAGATTTGT
>NW_009953332.1:1636631-1637591 GCF_000747805.2 Chaetura pelagica
ACTCTCATTATCAATTTCCTGGAACTGGTATAATGCAGGAGCAGTGGGACCCACCTTTGGATGAAATCCCTGGAAGGAGATATCTTTGCCCTAACACTTCAAGAATTTGGAGCTTTGCTTCAGGCCTATCTTAAGCACCATTGGGAGCTGGAGGCTAGGAGTATGAACATCTTTAGAGGAGTGGACCAGCCATTAGACATTACAGACAGAATTGAGGCTTGCGTGTGCTTGTCCACTTGTGACCAATATGGTCTTAAGCCAGTGTTGGGTGATACGAAGGAAAACTGAGCACAGCATGTACTGCTAACTGAAGTGTCTGAATGGGTTTTTCATGTATCTTAGCCCTTCCTGCATACCTCAGTGACGTTACCTGGGCATCAATCGTGAAAGAATCTGTGACAGCTGGTGCTTCCTGCCTGCCATTTGAGTTCTTCATCAGCAGTTTGTCTGAGACTGCTTTCCCACCTCTGGTGGGAATGCAGGTCCCTCTTGACAACCCACTGTAGGCTGGCAAAGACCAAGAGCAAAAAGTGCTGACCCCTTCAGTACCTGTATCTTCTAATACTCTCTTTGCTGGTTGCCACAGGAGGTTGGTGGGCACAGAGCACTGACTGACTGACCTGAAGAAACTCCTTCTCTTTCTATCCAGGACAACAAGGGCAGTCACTCCATCCCACTGTCCTTTCACATCATGCCTGTGAAGTCTCTGAGGCAAAGGAACTGAGGGGGGAACACTAAAAAAAAAAATCCAGTCCCCATATCTTTGCAGCTCCTCATTGGCCTCACTCAATTTCAAAATACAATACAATGCAATAAATTGATCCTTTTCCAGTTAAAACAACAACTGTGAAGCAGGTAGGGACAAGGGGTGCATTTTTTAGGGAGTATGAGTTTTGTCGTGTTTTCCTTGTAGGGGTTTCTGTTTTCTGAACAGAGGGTGGGAGAATACACCATGTAAAA
>NW_009953332.1:1637635-1638279 GCF_000747805.2 Chaetura pelagica
TTCCACTTAGGTTTTCAGAGAGATTATTAATACAAGCATGATATTAAATGCAGTTGACCTTTCTCTTTTGTTTGCTGTTAATAAATCTTCAAAGACAGGATTCTTGAATATGTTATACTTCTGCACTTGGTTTCTTAAACAAGTTGAATAACCTGTGATTTTCATTAGACACTCATAATCATTAGCCTTGCCTGCCTCTCACTACAAAAGGAGTGGAGTTGGAGCTGTGCCTCAAATGCACCTCCTCCTTTCTCCCCAGAAACCACCTCCTTCCTCTGCCAGCTCTTAGCTCCAGCTTGGTTTTCCACCACTGTCATTTAGCTGTGTGATGCAAAGGGCTGCTTCGATACACAGCAGAACGTGGCCAATGCATTCCTCACAAACAATAAGCTGTCACCTTTGCCGTGGTGAATTCCCCAGACCATGGCACATGTGCTGCCTCCAGGAATTTGGCCTATTGGTTTGTCATCCTGTGCAGCTGGGGGCTAAGAAGTTTCTATTGAATGTCAGCTCTTATTTATTAGAACTTGCAGTCAAACAATAGCCCACACACAGGGAGTGTCTGGCAGACCAAAAAATATGCATGCAACTCCGTAAACACCTCTGCATTGGTTTTGTGTGTGTGTGAAGGCAGGGGACACTCT
>NW_009953332.1:1638312-1654923 GCF_000747805.2 Chaetura pelagica
TCCTTCATACTTCAGATGCTACTTCTCAACCTCTGCCTATTAACTGCTATGCTTCTCTGGGTTGCTGGTTAGAGATACGTGTACATCCTCATCTGTGAGAACAACAAAAAGCAGAAATGCAGGCTATGTTGAACTGCCACACTCCTGAAGAGGGTTTCTCTGTTAAGCAAATAGCTTCTCCCAGTGCCACACAAGTTTCTACTTATCCCCTGTTGTTTCCAATCCAGTGTGGATGTGCTGTGAAGTGCCAGTGGGTTATAAGAGATAAGAGACCTCATGTTTGCTTTCATGTTGTGAGCACAGAAGCTCATATGACATTGGGGCAGGGGGAATCACCAGTTGTACCCAGTTCAAAAGCAGAACAATTTGAAAAACAGTCCTTTTCCTTGTGAACAAACATCTTCTGAGTTTCTTGGAAATTCTCATGTGAATGCTTTTAAATCTACTTCTATAGAAAGCTTGAAAATGAGGTGTCTCATTGAAATAAAAATGCTTTTCAACATTGAAATGAAGTTTTGATGGAGGGACTTGTCACTTCTTGGAAAATCCAGAAAGAGGACATTGCAAAAGCTGGGGAGTGATTGACAGTGTCCTTAGAGCACTTGCCAGCACTTCTGCCTTCTCAGACACCTTTAAGGCTGTCAAAAGGAAAAGGAAATTGAGACAATGGGAGAGGAGCCACCATGTCCATTGTTACCTGACAAAGAGCCCCACTAGCAAGGCAGATTATTGCCTTAAGCGATGCCACCAAAAAGCAAGATTGATATGCTTTAAAGCTTCACTCACTTAACCCAGAGCTACCACAAGCAAAAAAAAATGTAGTAACTGATGAAATGGCATATCTAATGGCAGATCCACCCAGTCTTTCTTCCCAACAGAAGAGGAACGACACTAAGCAATAAATACAGTGCTCATGAGCTTGGGTAGAACATGGGGAAATCTCTTAGATGTTGTGCTGCTAGGCCATATTATTTGCCTATTTCTACCACCTCTTCAAATGTCTCTCTAACCATAAATTTGCCCCTCTTCCTTCAGAGGTGTCCACCACTTACGAGCATGGGCTGGTTTGTGAAGGCAGTCACATACCATTACTATAATGCTCCTTATGGCATTTGTTCAAACTTTACAAATGACTGGTGATTTTCAAGCAATCAGTTGCTTGTGTGTGAAAATCTTGGCCTTTTGTGTGGCTGAGATCAGGCACCTGAAATTGCCAGCTGTCAACAGAAATGATGGCCTCAAGGCTCATTGCCCTTGTGAATGCTACCCAAAACCAGAGGAGCATCAGGAAGTACATGTGTGACTTTTGAAGTAGCTATAGGGCTCTAACACACTACAACACAAGAGGCCCAAATGAAATGTAAAAATTAAAGCTAAGGAAGGACATTTGAAATTAATAAATGTAGACATATGATATAAAGCCACATCATGTTCATAAAGACTACTGAGTATGACAAGCTCCTCAAGGAATGCATCCAGCACCATCCCCAATAATGGGAAACGAAGATTTTTGAAGACGGGTTTATAAATATCTTGGGGAATAGCTTAAGTAGCAATCTCATGGGGAAGCTCTGTTGCATGTTCCATTATATAGACAGTCTGACTAAAAATCTAAATCCTGGGCTGTATGTGTTTTTCCCTTTCTTCTGCACTTATTGTGTTAAGCTTTTTTCCTAATTAGCTGATTCAAAATCTCTCCAAAGAAAAGTTTATATGACACTGTTGCCACAAGGCTTCTTGCCAAGGAAATGAGCAGGGCAGATGTTGGCTGACTTGTTGATTCACTCACTCAACAAAAAGCTATGTGGATGATTTTGTTTTCCTCTGAGGTGCAGGCTGTCTCTTTCCTTCATTCTTTCTTGGACCTGCATAATCCACATGCCTAACACAAGCTGTTGCTGTATTTCTGTTAACCTGCTCCTGTCTGGAAGCCAAGGATTGGTTTGCCATTGACTTCAAGATCGTGAGCCACTGTATCTTTCTCCTCTAAATCTATTCATATCAGTTTGTCTAGCTGAACCTGGTTTGTATCCTTCATCCTCTCTTTCCTATTAATGTCTAACTCATAACCTGACTCCACTCAGGGAAAAAGAAGGGATACAACTACTTCAAGGGCTCACTGGAGAGCAGAATTTTTGGTATTTTTAAATGGAAAAATTAGGTATTGAATTCAATCAACATTTTTGTGCAGTGTGCTTCCCTCAAATTGCTCTGGTATTCCATGTGAAAGCCAAAAATTTTGAGAAATGTGGGGTTTTTACAAAAGCAAAACGTTTTGCTGAAGATGAAGACAACGATTAATCACAGCTACATTTCATGCAGATGTGAAGAAAGTTCTTTTCTAGTGCCTCTGATAGACACTTACAAGACCTTTCAGACAGAAAAGATTACTTGGATCAATGGGAGGGTTTGCTTCTGATTCTGTCCCCCTACTCCATAGAAACAACCCTGACCACCCTCATGGATTACATCAGGGATAGTATCTGGGGCATAGCCAAAGTGATCTGCCTATAGTGGGATTCACCTCAGTTTCCCACAGTGAAATGTCTTGTCCATTTGCATTACAATGCAGCCTTTTGGAGTTTTTCTACTAAAGGGAACAGGTCTCTGCTGTTGCACTACAGATGGTCTCTCTTTCATAAGCAGAAACCTATGACAACAGGTTAATATATATGTTTATGGGCACCATGTGTTGTTGTTCTGTCTGGTAGATTTTCCTATTGTATTGATTTTGTATAAGTAATTCTGTATTCGTTTTGTTAAAGTCTGCATCTCTACAGTCATGCACTGACTGTAGAAGAAGAGAACAAAAAAGTTTGTTTGTTTGTTTGTTTTTTCCAGAAATGACATCTTTTTCACTTTTCATAAATGAGTGTATTTAATATGAAATTCCATTACTAAGGAATTCTTAGAACTGACATTTGGACACAAATGTGTTAAACAGACAGAGAATGAAAATTCTTTCTTCTGGAATTCTGGTGAAGTTCCTGGAATTACTAAGGATAAAAATGTAACTTGTTGTGTTATAAATCATAATTTGTATGTTCAGAGATAAATTTATTGCATCGCAATCTTAATTAACTTTGATTTCAGCCACTTTAAAATGTTCCACCTTAATGTAAAGGGCAACTGCTTTCTCTTTCTGTCAAAATGGGATAAAGAGCAAAATATCTGAAGGAATTAAACAATGATGTCATTCCAAGAGGGAAACACATATCAGCTGTAAAACTCTCTGGTTCTCACTCCACCTTGGAAATATTTGGGTACTCCTGAGAAAATAAATATGTATCTGATGGCAACTTGGACGGAATTAATCGTGCTACACAGAAACAAGAGGGAATGAAACATCAACACACCCTGGGTACACTGAAATTATTTCTCAGCATAAACAATACTATGTGTAATGTACTGATTCCCTTTCCTTTTAGTGAGAAAAGAAAATCAGAGTTTTAAGCTCAAGATGTTCCCTTTGATACATCTGGCTCAAGCTAAAAATGACCTGGCTTCTATGTTGATAAACCAGGCTTTCTTGTGCTATGACCCTTATAACTGTGAATTTTAAAATTACATATACTAACCAACAGAAATGTATGCAAACACATTGCCTTATGGCATGTACTTTTACAGGTATCAAAAGGAATGGAGCAGAAAAAAAAAAAAAAAAAAAAGTGAACTGAAAAGCTAAGACTAAGGCCTAGAGTATGGGAAAGATGGGTTTGAGTGCTGGCTTCGTCCCAAGATTTTTACATTTCTGAAACTGGTTCTAGAGCTTACAATTTGGTTTCAAAGCTCACTTCCCACACCCTACCTTTCCCCATTCCTGAGGAAACTGACCATAATTTAAGGACTGAAGCAAGTTGCATATTAGCCGACCTAGCAATCATAAGGGCGCAACTTGGCTGAAGCTTAGTAGTCATCTTAGGGCACAGAGTTTCCTTATCCTTTTTTCCAGATGAAGAATTACTATGCCTATGACTAGGGCTCAGAGGTTCTGACAGGCATTTGTTTCTAATGCAGAATACCAACAGCATATGTCTCATGACTACAACAAAAGCAGCACAAAATAACTTGGAATTCTAGTTTTACAGCTCCATGTAGACATGTAGGACTGAATACTTGTTTACTCACTAGTCTAGCTGTGTTTTTCAGGCCCAGGTAAAAAGTTGAACTAGAAAACCTAACTCTGAATTTGACTATCTAGAAGTTTACACACTCCCACACCCTTTGCTTCCCTAGTAATATGTGGAACAACACACAAAAAGTCAAAGCCAGAACCAGACACTGATTCTGGGTGTCTTGTCACAGAATCACAGCCTGGTTTAGGTTGAAAGGGGCCTACAGCAGTCACCATGTTCTACTCTCTGCTCAAACTAGATCAGGTTGCTGCGGAATCTGTCCTGTTGAATCTTGAAACAACTTTTACCATGCCCCTTGTCACTTGATCTCTGTCCCACTAAGCAGTGAGCCCACAGTCCTCTTAGCCTACATTTGCTGACAATATTTTTGTAGAAAGACGTTGTCCTTCACTTTCCCTGCTGGTTTCAGCTCCTGGTGAGATTTGGTTTTCCTGGCTGATTCCCACATTCATGAGCACTGTTTTGGTATATTCTAAGCAGACTGTCTTTGCTTTCAACTTCTGAGTCCTTCATCTCCACATGTGAGCTCAGACAGGAGCTCCATGTTCTCTATGTTGACCTATTGTCAGTTGCTCAACTGCCTACACATTGTGTCAGACCAATCTTGTGGTCTAAAGATGCTGTTCTTGAAGATCAGCTGGCTTCCCCTAGGTCCTTTTGATCCCCCTAAGACAGCTTCGTATGAGACTGTGACAAGCATGTTCCTCATAAGCTAAAATCTGCTCTTTTGAAGCCCAGGCTTGTCATTCTGCTGCTTGTCTTGCTCACTCCTCTCAGGAACTTAGACACCACAGCTTCATGATCCCTGCAGCTGACACTGCCCCTAGTCTTCACATCTTCAGTATGTTCTTAATTGTTTGTGGGTATAAGGTTCAACAGAGCATGTCCCTATAGCAGTTCATCAATTGCACGCATCATGAGATGCATAAGCTCCTCTATAAACTCCATAAATCTCTTGGATTACTTGAAACTTTTTCAGCTGTCTTTGCCAGACAGCACCCTGTCTTTTCAAGTCTGTTGTCATGTATGCACACACAAAACCTAATAAATTTTTGCCCATTAACTGCAAAGCAAGACTGAATTTTGTTGTCTTCAGAGGCATGAGTGCATTGATGAATCTTGCTTAATCCTTTCCAGTGACACATAAAGCATATACTGTGAGGTGGGATGATTCTCATTCAGTGATGCTTTTGTTTAATTAAAAGATATCTGGGGAGCCCCAGTCAGCCAGAAATTAGATTTTATTGACTTTCTGTTTATGAATTAAATGCCCAGCTAGAATAGTGAACTCTATGTCTCCTAAAAGAAGGAAACGTGATTCAGGCTCTTAGGGCCACACAAAGCTGGGAGAAAGGAGACACCTTTTAACCTTAGAAGTTTTTGCAGAGGACTCCATTACTCCATACTTTGCAGAGCAGGCACATCACGCCTCCAGCCAGCACCAACACAAACCTCAAGTGGTCCCCAGCAGACACCTTCACCTGAGACCCATTTCCAAAGAGAAATCCAAGGGTCCATTCTTTCAAGAGGCAGGGTGTGGTCAGCACTGATCACAGGGATCTTGAAGGTGACAGATAAGCATATATTCCTTTAGCAAAGAACCAGGCTGATACCTTCACATACAGCTGAGTTCTTCACACCATTCTTCCCACCCTTTATAAATCACTGCTGCATCTCGGCTTTGTCCATGGCTTCTCTTGTCTGACTGCATCCATCTCTAATCACCAGAATGTGAAGTGTCACCCTCTGACCTCAATTACAGTCTTCGTGGAGGAAGAGGAGAAGATGCAACCCACCTTCTGTGATCATGTTCTCCTGCAAGCAGGTTGCTTTCCAAGAATTAAATTCTGAAACACAGATAAAGCATTAATGGACTGCCCTGTGTTTTGCAAGAAGTAGCAAACTAAACACAGCAAGAAAAAGCCTAAAGATAAAGGCTCTGTGAGCCACCTCCCTGGTACTAGCCTTAACAATTTGTTTTAAGACCTCTAGATGCATTTCAACTCAAAACCACTACAAGAATGGGAATGTTATCCATGTGTATGACCTCTATGGGATGATTTTCATTTGCAGTTAGGATTGTGAACTGAGCAAATATCCAGCCAGATCTGTCACAAGTATGTAGTTAAGACATAGCTTTCTTGCTAAGAAAGCAAGACCTATCTTCCTGTAGTAACGGGCCCCTAAATTGTTCAGAGGAGAGGATTTAATAAAAATGCCTTATACAAGGATTTATTCATTCATTTTGTTGCAGAGATGCTTTATGGACCTCTTATCCACAGCTCTGCTACTTCACACATCACAAGTTTCTTTGTTTTCTCACCACAGCAGAGTGGTTCCTCTCCCAGAACCATTGCAAACCCTTAGTGTTGGGCTTTAATAATAAGACTGGGTCAAAGGCTTAAAGAAACTTGTCTGTCTGAGTACCACTAGTCATGCAAAACTGTTCTTATCCAAACTACTGAAAGACTTCGCTGTTGCTCAGAAACATATACAATTCAGGATTAAATGAGACAGAAATTGAACGTCTGTTGTAAGCAGCACATGACAGTACGAAAATGCAATGGGTATCTAACTGAGACCTCTACTTTTCTACATACTTCCTATTACTTTGCATGGGGAAGGACTCCCAGCCGAAAATTTCACAGCACAGCTCAGTAGCCAAGAGCTGTGTTTCAGTCCCAGATGACAACAGCTGCAGCCCTCCAGATCAGGAAGGTCAGGCAGAAAGGCCACCTGCACACAGACAGTTTTGCGTTTGGAAGAAGGGCAAGGTGCATGCAGCAGTGAGTTGAGGCTGACAACAAGGCACCAGGCACCTTCCACATGCTCATCCCATTCACTCTGTGGGGACTCATGGTCTTTTATCAAACATGGCAATTTGGCCTTTTAAAGCAGCTTCTCTTTCAAAGACCTCAAAACAACTTTAAAAGACAGAAGGCCTTATGAAAGGCAACAAAACTAATTTTTTTTTTTGTAACATGATGGCAGCTGGAACATGAAAAACATGGCTGTAGAAGAGGATTAATGATACGGCTGTGGCTCCCGACGGGCGCATGTCCAGTTCCTTTCAGTGACTCATGACCTTCTACTTCCTGTTCTGATCAGGTCAGACAATGAATCACCAAAAATTACAAAATGGGAAGAAAAAGTCTAACTGCTTGTCCATACATTTGATCGCTGTCTCTCCAGAGACAGCGGGATGGGTGGTGGAGGGCTGAAAACAAAGACCAGACTTGATTCCAGATCCTGGAGCTTAACATGAACTACGCCGGAGGATTTCTGCGGACAAAGCCAGTTCCTTGTGAGATTTACACCCTCAAACCTCAAACTTGCACTGCCTGTACAGGCCTGGGGCAGAATCTTGCCTCAACGTGGCTCTGCTGTTGATGGCACGATTGTGCTGACAGATCAAAGTGGAGAATTCAAGCCAAAATGAAAATGGCAAGGGACAAAACAGCAACAGTAGAGTGCTTGGCCACACACCACTTCTGATCCTTCTGTGCCTTCAATCACTGCTGCCATACCAGCTAAACGTGCCCTCAGATTCAATTAAGCCTTGGGAGAATGGCAGAGCCCTCTCAAGGGGAAGGGCAGAAGAGAAAGGGTTAATATTTCACAGTGCCCAAAGGCAGTCTGATTATGCTGTTATTCCAGTACACAACAGGAGGAAAAGAGAAGAGGAGAAACTCTGCCAAACTTGCATCATGGACAAAGCAAAAGTTGGCTCCTCTACCAGGTTTGAAAGAAACCTGATGAATTAAGTTGACAGATGGTCTCCAGTGGTTCCTCACCCAAATGAAAATCCCTTTTCCTTTCCTGTCTGTCAGTCCCTATCCCATTCCCTGTCTCTTCCAGAGCTGATGAGTAGCTGCAGCCTTCACAGAAGCTTTAGATCTTTGGCAGACAGTACCACTCACAAGAGGTTTCTCAGACAAGAGCATCTAATCAGCCTATTTGCCTCTTTTCCCCTTTCATCTCTTGTTTGTTTTCCATTCATATCCAGAGATTCCACCTCTTTGCCAGACCATTTGCAAGTTTTGTAATAGGTACCGATGGTAGAAATGTCAGGAAGCACACGTTGTCTATTATTTATGCAACACATTATTTACCTCCAGGTTATTTACATTGTATTATGTATTTAGTTCCCTATTCAGACCTTGGCCCAGCAACAAACTCAAAGGCAACTCTAGGTGTAAGAACTGCAGGTGTGCTTTTGAACAGCTGGGGATGAAGAAGAAACTAAGCTGTTCGCTTAGACGTTAGAACCTCTGGTCTAATCCATGCCTTGCCTTTGGCTCATTACAGTGTCTTGGGCAAACCCCTTTGTCTCTAACAGGAGGTAGAGGAGAGATGTTATTTGTACAGCTGCATGCACAGTGAAGTGCTATCATCTGTTTTCATCAGGATAACATATTGTTCCACGGAGTAAGATAATTTTCCACCTCTTGGCTTTATGCGGTGAAACATGTTTCCTCAGCGTACCACTGCAGGAAGTAGTCAAGCACCCTTCAGCACCTTTCTAGACTTGTGTCTCCATCAGAAGCGATGGGGAAAGGTGGTGTGGAGAAAGAATTCAGAGGTATCCTTACCTTATTGTTACCTTAGTTCACAGGTCAGTCCAATGCTACTGCTGGAGCCTGTTACCAAAACATGCACTCGGCACAGCTCCAGTGCCCTGGTCAAAGCTGAACAAACCGGAAAAATGGACTGAATGGACTTTACAAATGACATTTCCAGAGGCTAGTGCCAAACAGTCCCACCAAATCAGACCTCCAGCTAAACTGGTCACTTGGTACATCACAGGTTCTAAGGAGCTTGTGGATATCTCAATAGCTCAGTAGTTGTGGCATGTTAAAATGAGAAAATAATAGTTATTCACACAGACTGTAAGAAGTCTGTATTGTTCTTGTGCTTATAAATCCCACCTCTAATGTGCTAATTACATCTATTGGTCATATATTGGCCTTTATAAAACCATCTTTAAAAGTGACTACACTATGAAGTATAGCTGTGCTGAATGGGCAAAATACAAGTTTGGCCTTGAGGACACATTGCCAAAGAACTTTTCCTTGCTGCCTCTTTAAGTCATTGAATTAACTAAGTCTTGCCACTCTTTGGCACATCACGGAAATCACAGAAGCCCACAGAGGGTTGTTTACGAAGTAGTTCATCAAAGTTCATTCACTGAAGAAATCTATAAATGAGTTGATATTTTTGCACATCTGAGAAATTTACCACTGGTTCTCTCAAGCAACTTTAGAAACAAAGATGTATAAGCAGAACAAAGAAGATAAAAATCACCAAATCAGTTTATAAACTAAATGAGTGCCTGTCAATTAGTAACAAGGCTTTGATTATAGTGATTTCAGGAGGTAATTACCACATAGAGAAAAGGAAAAAAAACAACAACAACAAAAAATAAATAAAACAAAACCCAACAAACATTGCGACACAGGTCCAGGATAGCAAAGTCCTTCAAATAACTTGCAGTGTCATTTTCAGTTCTCCTTTATTATCTTTCACTTCTACTTACCTTCATGAGGGTCCAGAGTTACTAATACCTGAATTCAAAGATGTGCTTCCTCTTAGGAAGAGACCAATGTGCCACAGGGGGAACTAAATCTTCTTCAGAAGCATCTATAAACTTGGCTACCTCTTCAGAACACAGAAAACCTCATGGTATGAAATGAGGAACTGTCATGATCTACAAAGCAATGAATAGGTTTAAGTTCACTACTCTTGCTCCAAGAATAATTCTTCTGTGGGAAAGCATGCAATACAGTTTTATCTCCCAAACCCAAGTAATATGCCAAGTTTTTCTGTAACGTAGTCCAGTGGGATTTTTGCACAGACTGAAATCTAAACTCAGTTCTCAGTTTCTTTAATTTTTTTAATCCATATTGACTTTGACTGCTAAAGAATACCACCCTGATAATAATAATCCATACAGAATTCTTCTCAAAAAGCAATTCAACCATCTCAAAACACTTCATAGATTCAGCAAAGTGATATGCAAGCCCTGCACAAGGATCGCATTGCATCATCCACCAGGACAAGGCAAGCGTCTCTGCAATGATGGATAACAACTGTTTGAACAATGGGCACTAATATTACTCAACAGCTCAGAAAAGGAAGTGAAAATTGAATTATTGCATCTAATTGAAACTGCAAGAGGAATTTTGAGCAAGAGAATTCGATTACCCAAGTTGGAACTTAATCAGGAGTTAAACTGAATATGTGACCTGCTATGAAGAAAAAAAAAGTTTTACAAATTTGGGCTGAGTTAAATATGAAATATCAAGCATAAACTTGTAAATATAATCATAACTATGATTTAATTTTATTTCTTTCTTCCTTTTTTATTTTCATTTCTCTGTTGCAGCAAAGAAAATTGTTAAAACATATCCAACACTGTGATGTGTGCCCAAGCCTTGCCATTATCTCTGAATGGCGAGGGTTCCCCAGCCATGCCTAGCCATAGGGTCTCTAGCTCATACTGTCCTGGATGACACTGCTGCTGTTCCACCACTATCAGTCTCTTGGCATCGAAGAGAACTGATCCATCCCATAAAACTCATATGTCCAGACAGGAAGAATGCTGTTATTCACACAGCAGAAATTGTTCAGCCTCTTTGGAAATGCAAGAGGCAGGCCACATGCCAAGGACCTTTTTCTTCTAAGCAAACTAGGACATCTGAGAAGGACTACCCTAAGATCCATCTAAAACTGTGCATTTATCCCACCAGCTGCAGTCACTGGAGACATTTAGATGCTCCATCATCTAGGGAAAACTAATCTGGGCCTAAATACTAGGGCCATCACTGTTTCTTATACCAGCCCTCAAGATCAAGGGAACGGAGGCACAACAAAGAGTTCTGCTCCTTACAACTCTCAATGGGTTGTCTTTCTCACCAACCACAGATGGAGCCTGGCTAAATGGAATTAAGCCCATACTGCTTCACAGAGTATGGTAGGTCTGAAGACAAAGAAACATTAGAGGAGTCAGAAAAGTCATGCTGTGATACCAAGGTCTTTCTGGTGAAAAAATAGATCCTTCCAAGAAGATTGCTTGACTGACAGAGGACAGAGATGAACAAATCCTGCCCATTGCTGTGCCAGGGGATGGAGCCTTTATTAAAAGAAACCATATAGTGACATGTCTCTGCTATATGTGAACTTAACTATTCTCCACAGCTGAATATCCAACTGTTCACAGCCTCTGGTTTTTCCATGACATCAACTTTCATCCAGAACTTCAGAGCTGAAAACACAAGCATGCCATTTTTGTAAACACTACTTGGGCCAGTTCTAACACTTCTGGAAATGGAAGGCAGCATCTCCAAACTGGGAGAGTACACTTCACAGCATGGAGAAGGAGTGGAAAAATGTCTGTACTGTTGTTCAATTCACCCTGTTGCTGGGAAGTTCTGAGACGATGCAGCTAATCCATCCAGCTGCAAAATAAACAGGACAAGTGCAACCTGTCCATCTGAGGCTATTCATCTGCAGCAGTCAAGGGCTGAGGAAGATGTTGTTTCTGTGTAGCTTCTGCTCAGAATCAGGTACAGGGGCTGAGGACTCAAAGTTCACAGGGGACTAGTAAGATAAATCACTCCTATTTCTTAAAAACATGAGACTTCACCCAAAAAAGTAAGAGGGATGGCCTGGTCGCTGGTGTTCATTGGTCAGGAGTACACAGCTCAACACTGGGGGAGAGAAGAGAGCCAAGGTAAAAAAAAGATACAGGTACATTTACACAAGCATAAATCCAGTACATAAATATTGCAGAAGCCTTTTCCCTTTATAACTTATGGAGGAATATCTCTGAAATTGTATTAAAAATCTCTCATAAAATATTTATTAGAACACTATGGCCAAGGACATTTCCTTACCACATCATGAGTAGCCTCTCATAATAGTTTAGCAGCATTTGCTTACATTTTGCTATAACTCAATAGCAACTGCTGCTTTCCATTTTTACAAGCTGCTGTAGCTGCTGCCTTCTCCTGCAGTCACCAGCTATTTCCAGCTGGCTGCAGCTACTTGCAGATCTGGCTGCTAAAGATGGCCAGCAAATGAGAAAATACAAATTACTTGATTGCCTAAAGACGACATCTACCTCCTGGAGGAAAGGATTAGGTCTGCCCCGCATGCTGCCTAGCTGTGGTCAGTTATCTGCTAACAGTAGCAGGTTGTGCAACAGGCACAGCTGTTCCGGCAGATGGGCCTCTCAGAAACCCAGTCACAAGTTTCCTTTCCATTGCCCAAAGTGGAGAGTCCTTTTTCTTCAGTTATTTTTTGTCATTCCTTCTCTACACTGGGGTTACCACTTCTGTATACCAGAGACTGCTGGTGATTTATGTTACCTGTAGGGCTGTGCCAGCTGCCCACCCTCAGGAGGGTGAAAGGGACACTGGCACCTGTGACCCAGCAAATTTTCCTGCCCTACCATCTCTTTATTCAGTGGGGATGGGAATGGTAAAAGAACCGCGGGGAATGGCTTATGTTCCCTGACCTGCAAGCTGCTCTTTCCCCAGCCCTCTTTTTCCCTTCTGCTACAAACAAGGTGTACTTAAGACAGGTGAGTGCCAGAGCAGGACCTGAAAAACAAACAGCCACATCCTCCCTCATCCCACGTTCATTCCTCAGTCTTCTCTGCAGCACCTTGGTGTCCCTCAGGACATGCTGGGTGCTTCTGCCATGGGACCTGGCTCAGGGCTGGGTCAGTGGCTGCTGCAGTCAGATGTCTGCAGAGAAACGGGTGCCCATGGTGGACAAGGTAGATGAGCAGGTACCTCCATGAGAGAAGAGGATAATGACCAAGGAGATACTAAGATGTATCCAATCCTGAGAGCCTGAGGCAACACCAGTGATTTCGTTTGGTTCATCAGGTTGCCTATTTGGTTGGGACCAAGACACCTCAATCACAAATTGTCTCGGGATGGAAGCTCTACCACTGACAATCTCACCTTCAAGCACCTGCTGTCTTTGGGAAGAGCCACTGAAAAGGTTTATTCTGCCTCAGAACCACAGCACTTCATGCCTGAAGTACTCACTGAAGCTGAGGGGTTTGATCATTAGTGATGTTTACAGACTGTCCTCTGGCCATTGACCAGCTTCTTCTTTATTTGGCATTGTGAAATCTGCTCCTTGCTGCAGAGAATAATCAGTGTTGAAAGTAGAGATCCAGCATAGAACTGCTGGCTCTTACAGCTTTTTATCACAAGCTTCATAATATCAAATATTTTGTTTAAAGCTCCAGTACCTGTCAGATAGTAGTTAGTTACACAACAGTATCAAAGTATCAAAGGTTTTATGTTAATTTTTTTTTTTTTTTCAATATGAAATAATTCTGCTCTCTGAGTTGCAGAGGAAAGTTGGAAAACATGGCCCACGGCTCCAGAGGCAGACAAGCAAATGAAACTTCATACTTACATTGTATTTCCATGTCATTTGTAAGACAGCCTCACCAGCATTTCAAGGCTGGCAACACTGCAGTGTTTTCATCTGTGGCTGGGAAGGACAAAGGCCAAATCTCTAATAAGATTTTGACTGTGGTGGTTTCTCAAGGTCATATTCTGCATGACCTGAACAGACTTACTAAATTGTCCTGCTTAGAAAAAGGCAACTATTTTCTTTTTTTAATCCAAGTGCATGTTTGAAGAAGCACATGGTCCTAAGCAAGTCACTGACTGGCTCACTGGTGACCCCAGGAAAGCACCATACTGGCAGTGGTCTGCACATGGGAAAGTAATTCTCAGTTTCACAAACAGATCTGTCAGTTTCTAGATGTGGGTCCTAACCATGCTCTGGTTTCCAGCATGACAGCCCTACATACTGAATTTGGCTCACAAATATAGTTTAACCTCCTGCAGGTGTAGCAGGCCACATCCTCCTATGCTGCTGTCTCACAGCAGGTGCTGTAAGAAGTCCCATTTCCAATGCAGCACTGCAGTCTGGATGTACAATGGAGAAGTAAAAGGTGACGTGGTAACACCAAGTCTGTGCTACTGTCCCAGGCACAGAATGTCCTGTCAGTGCTGGATATAGTTATAAAGGCAGTGGCTGCCAAAATCAAAGGGTACATGTATACAATGGAAATTATAAGGTCTGCCTTCCAGCCTTGAGGGTAAATGGTCCCATTTAATCACATGCACATTATTGACTTCTCTTCAAATCCAAGCTTCCTGCTGGTTAAGGTCCATGGTCTGGGCCAAATTCTGCATCAAGTATAGAAATGGTTCAGAGTTTGTCATCTTGGGGCAGGGACAGTAACAGCAGCTTCACAGCACAGGTACCCCAGGAAACCATAACCTAGGAAACCATCACACTTCAGGGCATGCCAGCTCCTGTAGACATGTGTGGTTATGGGCACCCAGCATTCATCTGATTTGCATGGGATAGGTATGCTTTTAGGCTTGGTCCACTCAAGTGTCTGTGATAAGGGATCTGTTGGAGAGCTCACCACCCACATCCTTTGCCCAGGTTTCTTTCAAGAGCAACCCAGGAGGAAATCAGGGTGCACATCACAGGACACAGGGTACATTCCTCCTGCCATGCAGACATTCTACAAAGTACCCACTCCAGAGAGGGCAGGACAGCAAGCATTCCTGAATAAAGAGGTAGTTAATAACATGGTCCTGATGTCCATGGTAGGTTGTGTAAGAATCTGTAGTTTGAACTGTAGCAAGGAAGATGCATTCAAGGATCTTTCTCATGGTAAGTATGGTCTCATAATGACACAGATAATCAGGCAGTTTCCCTCAGTGGGGGACGTTAAGAACAGATCAGATAAACATCTGCAGGAGTGGCATGGAGTTAATCCTGCTTTGGATCTCTTGGCTTCTGTACATCCCTTCCAGTCCTATTTCTCTTTTCTGACCACTTGTCCAGATAGATTATCACAGCCCTCCATAGCAGGTACTGATCAGGTGATGGCAGCTTTCAGAATGCAGCCAGAGCAAAATTCCTACTTGTAGCTCTGCATCTATAGAGAAGAGTTTCAACTGCTTTGCCTCACAGTGAACAATTCACAAAAAATGAAGTTTGTGTCCTCCTGTGTCCTGCTCTGACCACTTTTCTCACACATTCTTTCCTTGAGTTGGTTATCAGGATGGAGGCACAACCCAAACAATCACTCAGGAGGGCTAGACCTTCAGTTGGACAAGACCTACTTTTATGTACTGTGTTAAAATTCAGCTAACATCTCCATGTCTTACAGACACCAAAATAAAGATACCCATAAGCCTTGTGCCACAATGATGGTTAGAAAATGGCTTTATATCATCCAGCCCTCATGATCACATCCAGCTGCTTCATGAGTCATGTTGCAGCAAGGTACCTCCTCAAAGGCATAAGCTAGCTCACTCAGACTTGCTAGGAATCCGCCAGAACATGACACCAGAATGTACTAGCTTTGATAGATCCAAATCTTCTGTGGGCATGAGAATCCAGCTTGGAGGAACACCATCTATTAAAACTTTATTCTGCCTTTCCAGACCCCAAAGGAACTTTGCAATGTCCCATCCCACAAGTACTGAACAATCAAGTTGTTTCTAAAGCTCTTGATCTTGTATGTTCCTAATGGGTTGGTGTCTAGGTGGGAGGTCTGAGAGCCACGCTGTATTCCAAAGAGTAGAGAAAAGATCATGTTAATGGCCATATTCCATCCATGGTTTTAATAAAGCAGCAGGTACACTGGAAAGAACTCCTTCAGAAATATCTGGGGGAAAAAAAAAAAAAAAAAAAAAAAAAAAAGGTAGCAATTGCAAAATATTAAATGCATTTTATATATTAAAATAAAAAAAAAGTCAGCCTCCCAAAATGCAAACCATAAAGAGAAATAGGAGTCTGAGCTGTTAAATAAATAAGAAATGGGAGCTTCAGACAAAAATAAACAATGACTGGCATTCAGGGAACTTAATCTGCATCAGAAAAAGACTCCTCATTTGCTCTGGCTTATAATTTTTTCCATATTTTTGTCATTAGATGTTATTAAAGTACTACTGTTCCAGGGCTGGGTGATGAAAGGCTGAGATATGATTCAGCCCCCTACATTATATAAACAAACCCGGGTCGTTATGACATCCACTGCAATATTTTTTCTTAGTTCTTTTGAGTCCTTCACTGTACCTCACTATTGCTTGTGCTGGGGAAGCTCCTTCAGGTGTTTAAATGCAGTTTTAGGCCAGCTTTTTGGCTTCTAATGTGGTATAACAAGCTTGCACCCATATGTCTGCTTCCAAAACAACTCTCACTGCCGTCTTCTCGTGAGTGGGCCACGTTGAAACTGCAATACAACAGCCATTTAAAACAGGATTTGAAAAGCAAACCAGGAAGTGTCAGTTTAAAGTTAGCTATGATCCACTAATCGGCATCAGAGACAATTATGTCGGTGTGACCGGATGGGCTGACTTATGATTAGTTCATATTTATTTGAGATATAACAAAAGGGCAATCTGCTGGTTTAAAG
>NW_009953332.1:1655051-1660750 GCF_000747805.2 Chaetura pelagica
TTCCTTTGGCAAAATCAAGACATTGTTCAGAACGCCAAAGAGAATGCCACTTAAAAGTCTGAGGTAATTTCCAAAGATAAAACTAGTAGGAGACACGACAAAACAAGAACCAAAAACTGAATCTCTTCCATCACGGAAAATTTCTCTGGCATTTGGAAGTGAACCAAAGCCAACTGAAGGCAGCCACTTAACTGAATGAAGCTTGTATCAGACATCACCGTAGTGTTGCAGTCGTCAGTTTCTTGACAGATCTGTTCTCTGGGCCCTCCAAACCCAGACATTTAAATGTTAATCTACATGTCTGGGACTACATAAGGCAGTCCCCACTGAGTAAGAAATGTGGTACCAGATATGCCCCTAAAGCCACCAGCATATTTTCTGTAACTGCAAGAGGGACATTTCCACCCTGATGGCATCCTGGAGGAATAAAGGTACCAGCCTGGCACAGGGAGCCATAAAGAGAAGGATGAGGGCAGTATGCCTGCTGGTGGGACACACAGCCTACTTCTGGTCATCCTTTTACACACAATCAGCAAAACTTCCTCTGAAGGCCAGGCACAGTGAATGGTGTAGGTCACTGTGGAAGTGCCAGTGCAAGCTTCATAATGTCATGAAGTGACTCTGTCATAAAACAATCTTATGGTGCAAGAAATTATCTGCTTCTCTGACTTTAATTATTGGATTTTTTACACTAATAACAAAAGAGGCCACAGATAAAAACAAGTAAAAACCTCAGCTAATATAACATTGGCATAAAAATGGTTATCTGGCTGCATAAAATTTAAGTATACATAAACACATGAAGGGATTTACTTTTCATTTTAATTGGGTGGCCTGCTTATAATATGGATGCTTGCTGGCAATCAACAAAAGAGCATCAAACGATGTTTAATTTTATGCCACTAGTAGTTTGGCAAGGTCACTGAAACAGCCTTCTGTAGCCTTTTGGCAGTCATTACTTCCATGCCCTTGAACAATTCTCAAAGTGGCCAAAAAAAAAAGTAAAATGTCCTGCTGACTGCAAAATTTTGCTGTCTGTGAGACTCCGGGGTACATCTTCCACAGGCACTTGGTGTCAGCACAGCTCCTGTTGTATAGGATTGTGAGAGAGCAGCAAAATGCAGTTATGTTCCACCTCAGTGGAGACTGTCGCTCTACAGCCTGCAGAAAGGGATGTGACACTCAGACTTAGACTGTGGGTGGGCCACATTGCCCTCTGGAAATGTCAGAATCTCTCCCTGGATGACAAATGGAGCAGAGCCCAGCACTGAGCTGTTCTTTGAGCTCTGACTTCAAGTTAGAACTTGGACTTGGACCAGCTATTGCACAGTTCCTTTTCCAGTGTCAGCTCACAGTACCTATTGACTTGCAGGCAGCAGACTCTTGACTTCTAAACAAGATTTCACTAACCCTGCTGAGGGCTCAATCCATCTCTCATTGGCAGCAATGGAGAGATCCTTTTTGACTTGCTGGCAACTGCCCCAAACACTGAAAGAACCAGAGAGGTTGCAGCAGCACCTAAACTGTGAGAGCTGCCTGCAACCACCCCATGAGACTTTTCGCGTTACTGACATAAAGCGTCAGGCCAATGGCAGGTGTAGGTAAAGTTCTCAGCCTTCATCCTTGCAGTGTAAGTATCTGAGCTTCAGTATCTGCCTCTGTAAAAAGCACAGCTCTGCTGCCCTGTTTGCCTCATGTTGGTTTGTTTGGTTACCCCCTCTTGACCATATCTGAAATGTCCACCGACCTCAGTGGATGGATGAACAGATGAGCTGGGGGGTTGTTTCAGGCATGTTAAGGGATTGCCTGCTGACACACCACAGCTGAACACAGCAAACTCATCAGAAGAAGAAGGAACCAACAGAACTTCACTGAAGCACTGGTGTCCAGCAGACAGACCTATCCCACACACTGACCAGGTGAAAGGCAGCATATTCTGGGTTTTCTTTTCAACCTGCTTTTCTTCCACAGCAATGCAGAACATCAGGCCAGAAGTACCCACAGAGCAGTTTCCTCTCTGGAAAACATGGGGAAAAAATGGGCAGGGAGGTATCCTAGGGCAGGGAAACATGGAAGACTTGCACAAATCACTTAGACTCTGGTTCTGCCCATATGTGTAGGTCCTTCAATCTTGGTTCCATTGTGATTTCCACACCTTTACTCCTTGTAGCCTTGTCTCTTTCACCAGGGACTCAGTAAGAAAGTGCATTTATGGATTTGCACCTCAAGACCTGTTTACCTGTCTTGACCAGTGCAACTGCAGTCTCAGCTGCTCCTGAGGTGGGACATCTGTTTAGCATCTGTAAGTACCTTTGCAACTGCAAGGAGAAAGAAGTGAGACCCCCCCACCACCCTATTGGCCTAAACTGCTTGATGCCATGACCTCACCCCTGTGCCTGGTGCTGTCAATAGTTTGTCTGGTCCAGGTTCTGCAGTCTCCTCCCTGCACCTGCACAGGGCCAGGGCTCCAGAGCCAGGGCTGTGTACCAGGCAGAAACTGCATCCAGGGAACCACTCCCTCAAGGATGGATAACGACAGGAGACATGCAACATCTGTTTTGCTTTTGCAACCAGTTTGGAAATGTCTGCAGTGCTCCCGCTGAAGGAGAAGAGATACAACCCAGAGGACAATGCAGGCTGGCTTTGTGGTTAGAGCACTGTCTGGAGCAGTTAGAAGACCCACATTCTAATTCCTCCTCCAACACCGATTTGCTGCGCAATTTATTTATTTTTTTGGTCGAAATCACTTAGCCGGTCTGCGCCTCTCTTATTCCCCTTGGAATAATATTGACATCACGGGGCAGTTAGGAGACACATTCAATTAACGCGTGTGAAGCCTCCCGATAGACCCCAATTCCCACCGCCCCCGCACGGCATCCCCCCGGCCAGCGGAGCTGCTGCCAGGGAGGGCTGCTCCTCACCCACCCCGCCCGGCTTTGCCTCTAAAAGCCGCTCTTTTCCCTGGGTAGTGCTCGCCTCTCCGCGTTTGTTTTTCAAGGGGTTTGCTAGAAAACTCTCCTGGTTTGTGTTTTTTTGTTTTGTTTTGTTTTGTTGTTTTGTTTTTGTTTGGTTGGGTGTTTTTAATAACTATATCATGTCTGCTATTGTATTTCAATTTTCCCCTGAGGAAAGAAGCCAAAAGAAGTAGGAACAACAAATAATGTGTGGGAGAGTGTTTTTTTCTTTTCTTTTTTTTTTTTTTCTTTTCTTTTTTCTTTTTTTTTTTTTTTGGTACCTCTGTTCAAAGCCTCTTTCTGTTTGGCTCCAGTGTTATTGCGACTACAATTCCCTTCTCTCTGATCTTTTTTTCTATTACAGTTGTATTGACTTAATTTGGGGTAATGAGCTTGTTTGTGCTGAGTGCCTCAATATTTTCATATTTGCATCCTAAAAGCTCTGCTCTTCTGTCATGCTTACTCTTTTAACATGATGTTTCTCTTTCTATATTGTCTCTTTTTCTTTTCTTTCACTTTTCCTTTTTTTATTTTGCAATTATTTTTTCTCTTTTACATTTTTCTCCCTTTTCCTTTTGTTTCTTTTTCATTCTTTTCCTTTCTTTCTTTACTCTTATTTGCTTCCTTGCTTCCTTTCTTTCCCTTCCTTTATCTGACTATCCTTTCTCTTTTTCTTTTTCTTTTTTTTTTTTTCCCCCCTTTAATTCTTCTGAAAAGAAAAAAATCCTACCAGAGAATTAAGCAAATTATCTGTAGCAATTAAGGAGACGTCTCTGGGAAAACACTAGCTATGAAGCATGTTTGCTTTGTGAAGTACTCTCATCAGACACCTTGGCACAGAGCCACCTATTTATTTAGGAGAGGGGTAAAAAACATGCAGTGGGGAGACTTTTTGATTGTTGTTGTTAGTAGAGGTAAATTCATCTTGCTTGTCCCAGGTTCCCACATGTTTTTAAACCATTATGGTATGTGGTTTCCAACCACGGATGAGAGATTACTGAGGAAAAATACTCCATCTGTTCAAAAATCGAAAGTGGAGTGTTATCTTTTCCTACTTTCTCTCTTGCCTTAGGCAAACGTGGCAGAGGCCACTTTGTGCCCAGAGCCTGTGCTGGGAATAATTTTGAGACCTGTGTTTTTCTATCTCCCTTCCACAAACACTTACAAACCCCTGCTCACCCTCAGCCAGCAAATGCACGGCAGCAGCGCCTGTTCAGCTTGACAGGAGTTGATCCCCACTGAGACTGGAGGGTATGCAGGGTCCCTAAGCAGGGGCCCTCTGACCACTGCAGCCCTCCTGACATGCCCTGGCAGAGCTGTGGTCCCCCATCATGCTGCTGCTCCAGGGAAGCTTGATGCCCAAGAGGTGTGCTGGGGAAGGTAGGCGAGAAGGGAAGCAACCCGGGAGAAGGCATCCTCAGTCAGCTGCAGCCTAATCCCTGGAGAACTGTGCTGGCTGACAGGAGCTCCTCTGCTTGCACCCTGCATGAGAAAGAGATGGGAACAGAGTTTTTTGCTGAGGCTGGTTAATAGGAAAGCATAATTCAGGACTGGAAATCGGTCACTAGTTTGCAAACACTGAAGCATCAACCTTGCATGCTAACTGCCTTCCTAACTTAGTGTTTTCTGGGTTGGAAGTGCTTTTTCCCAGCAGGGAAAGTGAGATGCATCCCAGCCTCTCCCTACACTGCTGTTAGATGTAAACCAGGGACTTGCACTTTTCCTAAGCAAACAAAAGTAACAGGTATTTAGCATCCCTTTCTCTGAAATCAGCTTGTCCCACGGCAGCAAGAGGAGTCCTGTTGGTCATACATTAGTAGTACAAAATAAAAATTCATTGTAAGCTTTTCTCATTGTTTCTCCAAGAGTCTGGTGTGGGGAAAGGGTGAAAACAAGCAATCCTTCCTAGCACCTCAGCAAGCTGCACCCCACACACACACACAGAGCAGAAAATGTACTGGTATTAGCTTTTAAGAGGTTTTCACTTTGAAGTGGGGCCATGGGTTCCTCAATCTTTACTAGAGAAAGCTGTTTAATAAATAGAAAGTAATTTCTATGCTCCATCTCTCTTTGGGCACTTCACATACACATGGCAGAAGTTTGGGCAATGCAGAAAACTGTTTTTAGAGCTGTCAGAAACCTCTCAAGCCAGAGCAGCAGCATGGACATACTCCAGCCCAAGATCAGCTGCCCGAGTCTGTAAAGGGTGTGTTTGCTTTCACTTTTTTGGGTGTTTCAATTTAATAAAAGATTGCTAGAGGAAAAGAAAAAAAAACTATTCTACCATATAATTAAGGGACAGGTTTTGCGTTTTTCAACCCTGCCTGCTTTCCATGTCCCACTAGAGAACTTGGAGTCATTAAGTTTCAAGCAAAACTCATTCCTCTCAGCTCCTTCCATGCCAAAGAGCTGCAACGTTTTCCGCAGGCAGCTCCGCGCTCAGGAGCTTTTAAGGGTTTCTAATCCTGGAAGGCCGTCTGACATCACCCTGCTTCTTGTCTGCTGATGTTTCATACAAGCCTCACATTTCCTTAGTGTTTTTCAGAGCCACCAATTACTGCAGCGATCTTGTGTTTATGTTCTGGTTTTGTGCCTTTTTTTTTTTTTCTTTTTTCTTTCTTTCTTTCCTTCTCCTGATGCTTTCCTGGCTTGTGTCCCAACAGGCTGCTCTCTCTCAGGCATGTTTTGTGCCAAGGGTTAAGCTGGACAAGCTTGTTACAAAAGAAAAACAAAAAAATAAATAAA
>NW_009953332.1:1662553-1666934 GCF_000747805.2 Chaetura pelagica
TCGAGAGAGAGCGTGAAGCCCTCTCAGCAGGCTTAGCTTCTGCGGGGCTCGCTCAGCTCCGGGTGTAAGGCAGCCTGGCGTGCAGTTTGTGCTGGGGTTTTGTAGAGGTTAGCAAGCAGGAAACTGCACCCGGCCCCTGAGGGCGAGACGCTGGGACAGCACCACGACCCCTTGCAGTCTCATTGGGCTCTTTTCTCCAAATCACAACTGTGGCCGAGTACAATGTGCGTCTTGTTTGTTGATTAAAAATAATTAAATTAAAAGAGCAGCCAGCCCACAAAGCCCAAGCCAAAATGGCAGCCTCCTTTATATTTGGTTCTTTTGGGAGTCGCAGTTGTCAGAAAACTCTGAAGGTGTTTTTTTTCCTATTTGTTAAGCTGGTTTTCACACTATCCCCCACCTCTTAACTTTCTGAAGAGTGATACTAGACAGTGTCTGCCACAACTGTACTGATGAGAGGAGGCTGTCATTGCAGGAAACCAGTGCCAGCCTTTCTTTAAAGCTGGTCTGACATGCAAACCAATGCAGCCTCAGCTTTCCTTTGCCCATCAAGGGTTAGGACAGGGCAGGTGAGGAGAAGCAGAAGATACCACGGATGATCAAGTTACTCCTGTATTTTGGAGGAGAGCTTCCTTACTGCACCAGAACATGTCACCACCTATCTCTTCTTCTTTGGTCAGGATTGTCAAAAGGGCCAGGAAGGGGAGAAAAAGGAACCCAGGGAGACCTCTACCTTAGTGCCACACTGTGCTGGGCAAAGCTGAGGACATGGCAGTGGTCACAGCAGCTCCCAATTTCCCTGTGAGGAGCTGAGCTCTTTGGGGGGGAGGGGGGGGGTGCTCATGCGTTTCCATGGGCTCAGGTACATGTCCCCATAACTTTTCAAAAGCTTTTCCAACTTAAAGTGAGGAGTGCAGCATCTGAGTAACCAGGGGGGAGCAACAGTGTCTAACCCCTGTGCGCTTTCCATTCTCCTTCCATGTGTGCTGCCAAGGTCTCACTTGCCCAAAAGGCCTCTGCTACCTGTGTTGTGCAATGCAGAGGCTGACAGCCATGCTGCAAATACCTGCAAAGGACCCAAGAAATGACCCATTCTGGGCAGAGAGCAAATACTGGAGCAGTCTGCTTTTCTGGCATACTCAGAGAACCTTCCAATAGGAAACTGTAAAGCTCTGCGAGTCCTTCCTGAAATTTTGAGTGGCCTCCCGCTCCTCTTGCAGAGGAAAATCAGTTATAAACCTTGATGAGGGACAGGGATTGTTTCTGAGATCATTTCTGCTGCAGAACTCTGTTAAATGTTAGCCAGAGAATAAAATTACTATCTTTGGTTTACCTTGGAATTTCCCCTTCCATAATCTGTAGGTCTCAGTGTAACAAGAATCCCATTTAGAGAACTTGTGACAATTGTTGGGCACAAACTTAAACTTTGTTTATGCAATCATCTGGGTTTATTTCAAGGAATTAAGGAAAAAAAAAAAAAAGTTTTAAGGGCATTTGTAAGGCACTACACCTGCTTGGACTTCCTGTTTATTTTTGCAAGCACTTACAGTTTTACTGTTATATGTTCTAGGTTTATTCTTTTAAGTTGAGTGAAATTCTGAAACCTGCCAGAAAAACAGACTGTTGAGAGTAACACCTAAAGCCTCAGCTTTCAGCCTCACAAGCAACCCTCCATGTAGATAGTTCTATAACCATTAATATTTAACAAGATAGTATTTGAGAACCCCCGAGAGCAAATGGACTTTGATCCTAAAATCCTTTATTGCACAGGGAAATACTATCACCACTTTGTATAAATATGGAGCTGCACAAAAGGAAGTGCAAAGGCTTGATGCCCAGTTACCTACTTAAAGTCCCTCCAGTTTCACTGGGAAAATAATTTTACATGTCTAGGTGTAAGTGGCAGAGCTGGGGTGTCACCCTGCCCTGGTGCATGTCAGTCTTCTCCCCAGCACTAGAGGAGCATCTGATGAGTCACTTTCACATGTCTACAAATCTGCTGGATGGGAGCTGATTCCTCCTTCCTTCCTCATATATTTGCCTAGAGAAGAGAAGCAAACACAGCATCAACTCTTCCTGCACAAGGAGCAGGCTGAAACATTGTTCAGCCAGGAGAAGCCATGGGAGGCAAGTGGGCAATTCGGGCTGCTGAGTGGGGCCACCTGCATTTATGAATGCCTGCCCTGGCACCCACATCCCAAAGCAATTCCCAGCTTTTCTGGAAACTGGTTAAACCTCTGGGGTTGTCCAACCACAGGGAGTAACACCAAGGTTTCAGGGGCTTAATGGGGACCACAATGTTTGCATCAGTAGGCTGGCGGTTCCTGGCCATTTTGGGTGCTGGTGGCAAGGGAGCAGGAAATATGGCCAGGGAAAACCAAGACTCTTGGCTTACCTGGCAGGAGCAGCAAGGCTGGCCATGTAAAACCAGCTCATTAGTCCATGAGGACCACTGTCATCCAGCTCTGGTGCTGGCAAGCATCCCCTGGTGAATCTTCCTCCAGGCAGTTAAGGTGTCATCAGCTCCTTCCTTGCTGCCACAGGGATGACAGGAGCTGCACAAAGTATTGAACACATGCCCTCACCTTGCAGTCATCTTTTCATGACATGAAGAGTTAGAACCTTCCTGGGGGGAAAGAAACTGCCCAGAATGCCTCAGCAGATTCAGCAGATGGCATCAACCAAAACTCTCCTGCACCAAAGTCCACCCAGGTGACAGTGAACTGCACAGGGGAGTTAGGCTTTGGAGGCACCCAGACCTTGTGCCACTGCACATTTCCATCCACTGCAGTTTGTATAACCCACCTACCATGCTGTTGGCACATGGAGACACTTGGCATTAAACCATTTCATCCTGGGTTGCCACAGCCATGCAGAAAGGATGGCAGGCAGGGATGTGTGTTTGGGTGCTGTCATGCAGCCAAATCTTCTCTGGAGCAAGCACAGCCTGGCAAGTTTTGCATGCTTTGGAGTTTCAGAACAAAAGTTTCACACAAACTTAATTAGCCCCAGATTTTTAACACTAGTAAGTAGTTATAACGTCTCAAAATGAGCTATTTCTTATTGACCATTTTGCACCGATTTGTTTTCCAGTTGTTGCTCCCATCACACCTTTACTAAATGCACAAGAACTCCAAAGCCCTCAACACTTAAGCCATTTTTCTTTACTTTCATTTCACATGTAGCTTGCCATGTTGTTATAATTAAATTTCAAAGCTCAAGTCTCTGCCGTTTTCTTTTTCTAGCCTTGTTTTTGATCCAGTAGCCACTACAGACCAAACACAAACCAAAGTTACCCATCTGAAGGTTAATAGATCTCTCTTCTTCCCATCAGGTGTCCTGGTCAGCTTCTAAAGATAAAAATGGATGCTGTTGAGTCATGTAAACATGAATGGCAGTGTAACAGGGTCATCATTGCTTTTTACCCTGATATTTTATTTACCTTGATATAGTAAATAACAGGATAAATGCCAGTTCACCTCTCACCTATGTAGCCTTGGTCATAACACTTAACTTACGCCTTTGCCTGTGTTTGCAGCTGTCTCCAGGCTGCAGAAAACTCTGTGGATCAGGTTTCCCTCATGGCCTCTTTCACTCCAAGTGTGTACCAGCATGAGAGAGCCAAATCCCATGTAGGACCTCCTCTTGCTACAGCCAGCTACAGTAGTTTGAAGCTGAGGTCAGCTGCCCAGCAGGGTAAGGGATCACACCTTATTACAGAGTTGGGGAGCCTCTGCTCCCTCAGCATTTTTAGCAGAAGCTGTTTCTTGGAGAAGTCAGGTTTATTTTACCTTGCTGACACCACTGTGATTTCTCCCATTATTGCTCCCTTCATGCTTCTGGACAGAGCTCAGCCTCCTTAGCACTCACCTTTACAGAAAAAAGTGTTCATTGGTACAAAAGAGAGCTGCTGTGCTCAGTTTCACATAAGACTTTCCAGGTGGAGGCAGCCTGAAAATACATGTAGCCATTTCAGTGTTTCCCCCCAAAGGTGGCAAGCAAGCAGAGAAAACTTTGAGCCCCTGCACATCCATACCCTACAATGAACTGCCTTCAACCTCCATAAATAAAGGTACAGTCTTCAGCTGATCTCAATTACTGGAGAGCAATTCAACTGAACAGAGCTAGGATAATTCACACCAGATGAGCATCTGCTCTCAACATATGTTACATTATGGTTCAACAAGATGGTCTCATTTTGCCTTGGGGGCAGAGTGGTTGGAGGGGAGAGTTAGGTTTCCTCATGTCTAGGAACGAAGGGCTGCAAAATCCCCGAGAGTGAGGAGGTAAGTAGAGAAAATGAGGCATTTGGTTATTAGGCCTTCTTATTTCCAGTGATTAGGGTGGGAAAGAGCAGGCTGTGTGGGAAACAGGCTTCCCT
>NW_009953332.1:1667178-1675188 GCF_000747805.2 Chaetura pelagica
CCTGCTGAGATTTCCGCCTCCCCACCTCCTTGATTATTAGAAAAGAAGGGGGGGAAGGAAAGGAGAAAGAGAAACAAAAAAAAGAAGAATAGTTTGTATTCCCAGCCTCAGCTGACAGATCCTTGCTTTAGCCTCCTGGAGTTTTTGTAATTAGAACAAAGGGTCCTCAGGACAGGAACTATAATTGGTTTTGAGTGTTCATACATTTTAACGCAGCCCAGGTTAGGCATCCAAACTCAAAGCACTGACAGAGGAAGCTTGAGACCTAGGAGAAAAACTCTGAGAGGGGATTATGTGCCTTCAAAAGAGGGTAGTGGATCACCTCTGATACTTAAAAAAAAAAGAAAATTAAAAAATAAATAAATTAGTGGTCTCAAAATTGCTTTCCTCAGCATGCCAGAGGAAGAGCTGTGCTACAAACACTTGTGAACTAGACATCTGGGATAATCTGAACTTCAGCAACAAGAGCAAATAACAGGGAGGAAATAAATGTTTTGGCAAGTAAAAACCCCAAGGCAGGATACGTGATGGAGCTTCTGACTGCTGGTGGGGAGTGGGAGGGGCGTTAACCCACCCCTCTTGCTGAAATTTATGAGGGCTGCACATCCCAAGCCTGCTGCCAGAACAGGTTTTGTGGTTCAACTTCTTCAAATGGCTGAACCTGCTCTGGACAGCTAGCTTTGTGGTGGTAAATCAGAGAGGCCAGTACTTTTCCTTCTGGCCACAGCTGTCATCTACACATTCAGCCATGTCACCCTTCTGGTCCCTTCATCCCCTGGAGAACTCCCTCCAGCCAAACTATGAGTGGGCATTGTCTGGAGAGAGCTGGCTGGCAATGAGCCCACACCATACCAGGGCATGTGCTGGCAATTACATAGTATAGGTGATCATGACAAGTGCTCAAGCCCATGATGGGGCTGTGCTGGGTTTATCAGTGTAGACATACACAGCAGCACGAGCTGCAAGCAGCCTTTGCATGGGAAAAAGGTTAGACCCAGAACACAAAAGGAGAAAAATGTACTTATGGGCAGTGTCTCTGGTAACATTCTGGGGCTCTTTTCTCCTAGGTTAACATTCACTGCTCGAGAAAAACAATGCTTCTGGAGATCTGCAGGCGAGATGTGGTTACAGTGGGTCATTTGGATCCACAAACAATGGTCCATTTTTGGGTGGGATTTGCACATCTGTTATTCTTTGCCCTAAAAACGATTTAACTAGGATAAAGCTAGACAGCACTGGGTGCTTTCAGAAAACTCTTCTGTCAATTCCCAGCTCCAGAAACAGCAATGAGCTCCTTGAGCGTAGAGCGTGAAAGTGATGGAGAGTGAGCAGGATTGGAACCTACCTCCATTTTGTTACAAAGAACTACTTTTTAAATTAAATAATAAAAAAACCCCAACAACAAACAAACACCTCACAATCAAAACAAAAGAAACAACCAAAAAACAACCAACCAAACAAAACCAAAACAAAACACATGAGGTGAAGGTGGAAGCTGGACTGAAGGTAGGAGTGGTATCTGTGCTGAAAGCTGTGTAGCTCTGCAGAGGGGTCTTGAGTGTTCTTCCAGCATTTAATAGGGAAAACTCTTCCAGGTCAATCACACATCTTGTTTATGCCAATTGGCATATGGGGACTTTCAAATTCATCATGGCTTATTAAGAGGGTCTGATCCTGCCTGCCATACATTAATAATTTAGCCCCTGCCTCTATTCCTTGGTGCAGGCAGGGGGTTCACAAGAGGAAGTAACTGGGGGCAGAGTCTTTGATGGTTTAGCTGCTTCTCCTTGACTTTCTTGTGTACCTGTTCCAAGCATTTTTTAAGCCTGAGGGAACAATGATGCTTTTTGGTCAGTGAGAAATAGTATATAGAAATAGAGAGCTGACTCTTGTCACTACAGGTGGCCTTTGCTCAACAGATCCAGAAGCCCAGCCTCAAAAAGAAGAGCTAATGTTAGGCATGTAGGTCCCAGTCCAACTCAGCATTTTCCCATTCTTCCATGCACTTTTTCTGTAGGAACCAAGCTTTTAAGAGCTACTGGGGAGGAAACCAGCTAGATCAGCTAATGTCTTAAATGTGGATGATGCTGGAAACTTGAAAATTACTGTAAAAAAAAAAAAGGGAGAAAACACACTCATCTTTTATGACATCCTGGCAGCAGCAGGTACTAACAAGGAAGTGTTATCTTTCTTCAGTAAAGATGGGAGAGACACAGCCTGCCTACTACAGGGACTTAGGCACTTCCATTACCTATGAGCACTGCAAGTTATCCCCTTGCTGAAAAAAGAAAAGAAAAATAAACTGAAATTAAGTCTTATAGACTACCAGTTCTTTGTAGGACTTCTTGCTGCTATCCCAGTCCATATGGTAAGTACCTCCCCTGGAATCACAAGGGAGAGTTAAAGCTGCTGTCTCCAGTGTGGCTGCTCTCCAAACTGCTCTCAAAGCAGCCACGAACAGAGACTGCACATGCCTGGCCACCACGGCTAATGTTTATTAATTTATTGATGTTAATTAATGTTATTACTGATCCTTCTTCTCACATAGAGAGTGCACGGTCTTGCTCCTGTGTGGATGGGACACACAACCATAGTCAGGCTTCTCTCTGCCAGGTTTTCAGAGCTGAGCAACTTTAATCCAAGGCAATTGATAGTAGGTTGTCTCCTCATCCACTCCATCAACAAGGGAAAACAAGAGTCATCTGGAGATGCCACAAATACACACTGTCCTTCTTTAGTTACCAAAGTCAGACAGGCAGCCATGAGAATAGCTTGAATTAGTTAATTGTCAACTGCTGCATTTCAGGATCCAGTCTATTGGTGGATTGTAGAAAACCACATTTTGGCATTCAGACTCCTCTTAGCTGGATGGTCCCGCCATAGATCTTGTGTTAGCAGATTACAAAAAAACCCAATTTCTATACACTTTCTACAGGGAAAAAACCCCACACACTAGTCACTGCATGTATTCTTTCCCATAACCAAATGATCCAGGTCTCTGTGCTATTTGGCAAGGTACAATGACTCTAGAAAAGTATGTCTTAATAGAAAATAAACTGTAGAAGTCATTCCTCTCATGCAAAAGCAGCAGATCTTGATACCAAAATGCAAATCTAGCAGCTGCCAAGGTAGGAAAGCTGACAAATTAGGTGTTTAAGCCTCTTGCAAATACTTTGGAAAGTACAGAGTACAAAGTAAATTTGTTTACAGTATTTTAGCTTTTCCTACATGTTTCAGGCACCCCACTTAAGTCAAAAACCTCTTTATGTATGCAATAAACTTCTTGATGTCTCCTGAAAGGTTTGGAATAACACTACCTACAGAAACAACTGTGTTTTTGTAAGTCCCTGTCCCATCTCTTCAGCTGAATTCATAGGCTGGATGCAGATGTTATTCTGCACGAGCAGGTGCAAACTGGCAGTAAATACACTGGCTCTATGCAAGGTGGTCTGAAACAATATAAGAAAGCAGGTCAAGAGGGAGCAGTGAAGCTTCCCAAAGCACTAGTAGCAACTTGGCATTTGCCAGGCCTGGTTATGGCTGAAGGAGAGCGCTGGGAAGCAGTTTTTCCTGTGAGCAGGTTCCCCTTGCTACAGCTTGGTGGCCACAGTCCTGACCACACTGCCACTTTACACTGTTCTAACCCCCATCTGAAACTGCCACCTGCAGCCAGGCCTGCAGTGGCAAGCAGCCTCTTAAACAAAAAGCTATCTTTGGGAGGGCCAGGCAAGCTGCCAGGGGGTCACCACATGAAGCATTTTGTAGAATCCCCCATCACTGAGGGTGTTTCAGAGGTTTAGACAGTCTTTCTCTGCTGAAGTCCACAAAGGTGCAAGGGGCAGTGATGTGAGTGCATTGATTGAGGGCTTCTTCCTTGGAAGGGGCTGGTTTGGGCTGTGAACAAGAACAGAAAACAAAGCAAGAAGGGATTTGGGTTTTTCCCAGTCTCGTAATTCCTGACGATGTTTCCATCTTCCATCCACTTGGTTTCCTTCTCCTTATAAGAGTGCATTTCAGGATTTTTCCAGCACTCTATGAAGTTTTGTTCAACATCAGGAAAGACTTCTCACTGTTTGCCTTTGAGGCACTACAGGGTGCACCAAACCCGAAAGCTGAAACAGGCCAGACCAGCACCTCCAATCATGGAGGTTTTCTTACAGGGATGGTGGAAGCACCTGACTACAGACCAAACAAAGCATCTGCTTTTTGGGGCCGTGTTCGCTGAATTCAACCATCTCAGCCACTGTTGGCTCCTCAGATGAATGTCTGAGTTATCAAGAACTGAGAAATTGTTTCTCAGAAGATTGTTTTCTCCAGACTTTTCTTTTTGCTCGCCCAAGGATATTGGCCCTTCTTGAAGAACCGGACATATAATTAGAAATTAATGTCTATTTGCTTTGATGGATTTTGCCTCTTTTCTGAATCCTGAATTATCCACAAAGCAGTTACAAACAGAATAGAATGTATTTGTTCATCAAAAAAATGATTCACCCGTTTCTTCAGGGATTAATTCTCAGTTTTGTTTGTGAGTGGCTTGTTGCAAATAGTCATAAATTCTACCATGTTGGGTTCCAACCCCGGAGTGATCTTTGTCTGGACTTCAATGGGGCTTTGCATGGGGGGGGCCTGGCCACACAGATCTCATTGCAGGATTGGGCAATGCTTAGTTACATAAGTCATATGATGTTGTTTCTGTTCTCTGACTGGCTGACTTATGTAACTACAGAACAATAGCGTGTATTTGAATATAAAGGCAAAAATCATGCCTCATATTTGTTCTTCGTGAGAGTCTGTTCAAGGGCTGGATTCTTCTGTCCATGCAAGCTATAAAGATATTTTCTTTGACAGTCTCTTCGTTGGTGAGGACATCTGGAGTAGGTGACACTAATAGAGCTACTGAGATGCTCTGTGTGAGTTCATCTGAGGACTGTTTGCAGACACTAGGCTCACTTATTCTCCCCAGTAGCAGCTGAAGAGAAAAGGAACAAAACCAAAGAGAACAACTAATGAAAATGGACCATCCAGTGACCAAAGTCCCTGACTGCAATGCAACTGCACTGATTTACACCTTATAAATGTCTAGCCATTGAGTTTAATATTTCCCTTATTCTGTTTCAGGGGAATAAAAAGGCTTTAAAGCATGGCCAGGGTTAAAAATGGACAGTTTAGGGCAAAATATTGTAAATTTAATGTTGATGTGTTTATTCTTAAATGTAAACATTTCCCCCATTTGTTATTTTTGTTAAAATCTGAAGTTGATTTCTATTCAGGCAGGGTAAATAAGAATACACAGCTTTTGTTTTCAGCTGATATTTAATTTTTGTTTATCTATATGATTAATCTTTTGAAGATTTACTCACAGTCTCCTGGAGTTTTTATCAAAAGTTTTCAGTTCTGGTTTTTGTTTTGTTTTGATTTTTTTTCTCCTAAGGTCCCAGTTCTTGGAGTCATGTGATTACACAAACATTCCCTACTTCCAGTGTTTTAAAATTAAGTTTCTAGCCGGCATTGTTGCAGAGAAAAGACTAAAAACATAAACCCTCAAGGCTGAGAAAAAGAACACACAATTTAAATTATTTTTTAAACCTCATGATTTCTCAATCTTATGTTTTTTGAGGATAGCCTGACTAATAAGTTTTAAAAATCCATGGCTGACAATATTAAAGCAGAATCAGGAGGAGACCACATTTCTTCAATACATATGACATGACCTGATAGTCTTCCAGACTCTCAGGAGATGTTACCATGCAGCAAGCAAGTATATTTTCGAAGTTGGTTATGAAAGTGTAAGACTATCATAACCCATCCAAAGCAATTTTGTTCTTTATGCATGCCACCATTTAGCACAGTCCTGAAGTGTACATTATTTATGTGGCAAGCTTCAACAGCTCAGGAAGCCTTATTGCAAGTCACAGTGTAAATACCTGTTCTCATCCTTTACAGTGTCCAACATAAACATGGGTTTTGACATGAGCATTGAACAGAGCAAGCCAGAATTCCAGATGTCACAGATGATGCTCTCGTGCCATCTTCTAGCCTCAGTGAACCTGATTTATTGGTTATTTCTAACCCAGTCAGTTCCTCAATTCCCAATGTCTAACCTGAATTCACAAAGTCAAGTGCAGCAGTTTGTATCTTGTCATGTACGGCACAGCCATGGAAGTGTCTGCCTTCATGTCCTTATTTTTTAACTTATCTAGGAAACACCTTCATGTTCATGAACTTGGAATTTGCTTATAATTTGCTTTTTAACAGATTTTATTCAGATGCCACTAACACAGATTTCCTTAAGCCACTCTGCTGATAGCAGAAAACAAAATTCTGGTTGAAGATGGCACATTCTTCATAGCTTGAGGGAAGCTTGCACCAGCCAGAGTCAAAGTGAACTGTGTACATTCTGGTAGGAGGAAAAACAAGGAGCAAACACTGACATCTCAGAGGTGCCCATTGCTACATGCCCATTGCTTTGAGGATCTCTTCTGTATGGTACCTCCCAGAAACAGTTCCTCTCACTCTTGCAGAAGAGGGCAAAGCCCTGGCCAGGTACCACAGGACCTCTATGCTTAAAACCAGCCAGTGGAGACCACTATGCATTTGAACGGAACATGGCTATTTGAATAGGTAAAGAATCAGTGAACAGCATTCGTTCCCTAGACATGCAGTCAAGCTGCTGCATCTCCACCAGCTAGCCTGTTCCAGTTGACTGCATTAATACAAATAATCTTCAGCAAATGAGAGGATAAGCATGTAACTTAAAACCTTTCATCAAGGTCCAGTTGATTTTGCAGGGGTCTAAGACCATGCTCTGCTGACATGCCATTCTCCGTCAAGACATGATAGCTTATGAAGCCGAAGTCCCAAGGAAAGTGAGCTGCAACAGATGCAAAGCTGACAGCATTTAAAGGGCAGTGATATCATGTGTGATGGGACTGGGATGAGTGTTGGTGGCAGGGGAGTTTGTTAGTACCTAATTTCTGGACACTTGTAAGGAACCATGAAGATGAATTAATTACTTTCCCCACCTGAATGCTATTTTAATAATTTTGAAACATCTTCCATAGATGTCTCATCATTATTCCTGTAGTTAGAAGCTGATTAATGGCATGCCCCTCAAACACATATCTGGGCACATGTACAAAGACTTTTTAATAGTTCCTAACAATGGCCAACAGCTGGCCACAAAACCAGATGATTCTCCACCCTTGTAAACCCACACTCGCCAACAATAAAAAACCCTTCTGGCTACTAAAAAGCCTGATGGAACAGATGAATCTTGTTATGAACTGGATTTTATAAATAAAAATTAAAAAGAGGAAAACACTTTAGCTTGTGCATTCATAGGCTGAAACCAGATATAGGTTCCACATTCTGGAGTAGCTAACTGCAGAGGTCTAATTTTTGGAGTTAGGCTTTATCTTCCCAAGATTTCTTTAAATACATTGCTAGGTTGGGTTGTTGGGGTTTTTTCATTGGTTGATTTTTTAATTATTTTTTTTCCCCAAATCTTGCTGCAGACCCAATAAAATACTTCCTCTGTCCTCCGAGGTGGGAGTGGTGTGTCTGTGTGACTCTCAGGCAGACATTTCAGGAATTTTTGTTCCCCCTGACAACACAGACAGGTAGTCTGGGTACATCAGCCCAAACATACATTATGCCCATGCACTGCAGAAGGTATATGCTTGCCACCATGAGCACCAGGGTTTCTCTGCGCCCTTCAGGAGATGGCAAGGTGAGTTTGGAGAGCTGCCTGACCCAATGGCCAAGGCATGACCCTGTGAGGCCAGAGACAGGGGAGTCAGGCCAACACTTTTCTCCCTGCAGTTTGCAATAAATGTCTCAGTTGGATCTATTAGCTTTGCATCCAACACGGCTACATGGTTTCTGGAGCAGAAACTGGCCACCCCAGTCTGGCACCAGCAGCCTGGCCACACACCTCGAGCCATCTGCACAGACATTCCCTGGCAGCAGTGGCCCAGTCTCAGGCAGGAAGCTGTAGCCATGCCAGCCACA
>NW_009953332.1:1675577-1727001 GCF_000747805.2 Chaetura pelagica
TCCTTCTGCTTCCAAGAGACAAGGGGAGAGGCTTCCAGTCCCTTTTTTTTTTTTTTTTCCTTTTCTTTGATTTCCCCCTACTGTCACTTTTCCTTAGCCTGGGAGCTGGTGTGCAAGCAAAAGAGTGCAGAGCCAGGAAGAGGAGCAGATTCACACAAAAAAGAGAAAGGGGAAAAAAACAAAACACAACCTCTGAAGAAGCTCTTCTTGTTTGTTGTTAACAACTATTTAACATCAGGGCTAATTCACAAGTTTAATAAAATCAGGCTTTGTTAAAGATTCAACACCTTCAATTATGTCATTAAGAGTGTACAATAATTACTCCTCAGACCTTCCAAAGATCCTTCAACAAAGTATGTGTGTGAGGAGGAGTCCAGCCTGCAGTCCCCAGTGTCTTAAAGATTAAAAAAAAATAATAATAAAAAAACACACCACAAAGCAAGCAGAAAAATGCTAATTCTAATAATGATGACAACTATGACGTCAGGCTCTCATTATACAACAAAAAGCAGCAAATAAGACAAGCCTCATTCTTAGTTAGTCACCTTCAGTATGACTTCTCTTTTAGTGTATTTCTGCAGGCATAAACAAAGGATTTTCAGAGCCCAAGTGTGCCAAAAACAGGATTTCTAGAAGTGAGGAAGTCAAGAGTTTGACCAAAGTCTTCACACAAGTTTTATTTTCACCGGCCTGGGCAGGATTTGAAGACACTTGAGCCTCTGCTTCATCAGGTCCTGGCATAGCTAAGCCCAGCACATCATCACTCTGAAAGGACCCTTATTGGTGTTAAAAATTGCTGGTTATATTATTTCCTGGTGACCATGTGGGAAGTGGCTGATATGGTGACGAGCAAAGGGTGGGGGAAAAGACTTAACTCCTGTGGAGAAGGATTTCTCCTCCTGCAGAGACTAGCCAAGATTTCTTTAAGCAATTAAAATTATCAGGGAACAGTTCAGCAGCATTTAGGCATGGCTAAGATTGAGTAGAGTCACATTCTTTCTTCCCGTGAAAACAAGGGAAATCTTGTCCTTTGCAACTGGAGAGGCTAGATTTGGGTTCCTCTTCCCCTGTGCTCAATCCAGCCCTTATAGTTCCTTCAAATGTTTCCCAGGCTCACTGAACAAAGGCTAGAAAGGGATTTCCACAGTGCAGGAATGGAACACCTTAGCTCTTTTTAGGGTAAGTAGTTCATCTGAGCTGCACTGCATTTTAGAAAAGCCTGGCATACGTTAGAGCAGCCCTGGGATGACTCCCAAATCCCATAGGCTCAACAGTACTGATTATAATGTCAGATCACATTTGCTCCCCGCTGCACCAGATTGCAATTCCCAAGATGTCATTCAGTTTGTGAAAGGTACCGTAGAATGAGTTTTATATCAGACAATATATTTACATATTGAAATGCAATTCCTCTTAACACTGCAGAGACAGATAACACAGAGTGTTTACAGTACCTCATGTGTACTTACAATTGCCTAGAAAGAGTTTTTAGTACAACAGTTGGGTTTTTTCCCCAAGCAATACTATGCAGCTACACTGGTAGAATTTTGTCCAATGTTTGTTTGCTGGCATGCACTAGCTTTTTTGTAATCCCAACTCCATGCACTGCCAAAGCACCTGTGCATGCAGAGAGGGTGTCTAGAAATAGGGATTTACTCTAGAATGCCCTGGAAGGGCACTCTGTTCATTTACACAGTGGGGGTAGATGTAGGATGAGCATTAAGTGCCTTGTGCTCCCATCCTTCCTGTACAGTTTCAGACTGTGCTGACAATGATCACTGAATGCAGGACAGATATCACTGACACCTTCCAGGGTAAATGAGGTGGGAAGCAGACTTCTGTGGAAGTGGCATATGCGGAAGGTGAAGAAGATGTCACAAGTTTAACCAATGCCATTTGGTCCGAGGTAGACCATGTTGAGAGAGAAGCTTGCAAAGAACTTCTAGTAAGGAAGGAAAAGCCACCCTGCCACATGCCCTCCAGAAAGTTCCTTTTCTGCCTGCAAGAGGCTCCACATGCCTTGGAAGAATGGGGCAGCCTTTGGGATCAAGGGTGAGAGATGAATGGGAAGAAGGCTTCTTTCGGAAAGGACTCATAGAAAGTTTGAGTTGGTCTCAGCAAAGCCAGGTTGCTTGCCCAGGTGGTTGGCAGCCCAGAGCAGCAGTGCCATGTGGAGCTGAAATGGCTGCCAGAGCCCCAAGTAAAATTCCTCACCACAGCCAGGCCAAAATCCATAGTGTCGGATTTCTGACCTCTTTAAACCTGTTTTCAGCTGTGTTGTCTCAGGAGCCCTGCTGTTACAGAGGTACTGCTTCAAGTGGTTTACTTCTACCTGTACCAGCAGGCTGAAAAGCTTCTTTCACCAACAGCAGCTTTAGAGCATTACAACTTAATTTTTAAGGAAGCTACCTGTCATGTCCAAAAGAGAGGAGTAGGAGGTAGTGGCTGGGGTGATGCCTCTCTGATCCACCCTCACATGAACAGTTTAACAGTCAAACCGTGAACATCAAAAATAAAGTCAGCTAGATTTACCTGCAGGTACCCTTCAATTTCAGCCCATGCTCACTGGACCTTTGCATCACTCTAAATTAGATGCTGGTGCATTGTATTTACACTGAATTGAACATAATGTGCTTGCTTGCTAACTTCCTGCTTATCTGGATGCCACATAAGCATATGCCTAATCAAATTATGAGAAGAATGAGAAATAAAGTAAATGCTACATATTTTAAGTAAGCGTGTGAAATTACCAAAGTTGTGGCACATACCTGTGCATGTGAGAGAGAAAAAGAATTTGCAAGACTTGGACAGGTTTTCCAAGGTGAAACTCATCCTTTAACACCACCTGGAAGCTTCATGCCATGGTAAATAAGGAAGAGCTGTGTTACCCAGGAGTGGGAAGAAATACAGAAATATTAGCAAGAAGCAGGCTTCTGTAGGCTGAGCTGGGTTTTGATGAACAAGTTGAAAGGCACAGTAAACTGTAATGAGCAACTGCAGCTCCCAGATCTCCTGAAAGAAAAAATTCTAGTGAAGAGTTTCACAATTTTCCACCACATGAGTGAACTATTTTGGCTAGCAGTGAGGCAATACCACTTGTATGAGATTGGGAGTGGTGGCTTTATATGCCTCCAGTGAAAGGAAGAGAGTAATATTTAAGTGATCCTATCACTAAATGAATCAGAAGTTGAGGAAAAAGGCAAGTTTGTTGTTTTTTTTTTTAAAAAAAAAAAAAAAATAAAGCATTGAAACAGGGGTAGGGAATATGAAAAAAGCAGAAATGTAGAATGTGTGCTTCAAGCTGTTGCTTGTGACACATTTTTTAGCCAACAGAAGCAATCAGAAATAGATACCTCTTTCCGATGTGAATATATATGCCTATGTATATATATGTAATATATATATATGTATTTCTGCTATATCCAGAGGCATAAACAGACATCTTTTGCTCATGAGGGGGTTTGTCATCTATAAGTCAATCCGTTTCAAGAAGGCACTGCTTGCAAGTGCTTTGCAGAGGAGGCTGCTCCAGCCAGGGCATGGGGACAGGCTGTGTCTGCTGCACTCACAAGGCTGAATTCACCAGTGAAACAGCCTGTCCTGGAGAGAATGAGCCCTGGCTTGGTGTGTTTTGCAGCCAGACTTAGTGTCTGAATGCATGGGAGGACAGCTGCCGTGCCTTGTTTGCACGGGGCAGCAGCAGGGAAGCCCAGGCAGGCGGAGCAGCCTTGCTGTGGCAGGCAGGGATTTTGCACAGTTCTGTTGCAGAGAGGTTAGTAAGACGCTTGTAAGAACTGGACACCCACTGCTCATAGCAATTTCACCTCCTCCTCCCCCTTGCCTCAAGATCAACACCAGTGGTGCTGCCAGACTCTAATTACATTTTTAAAATCCTGTCAGGTCACGAGGACGTGATGAGCTCTAATTGTGGAAGAGCATTTAGGGAGACTTGTAATCACACAGTCATTAAGCCAGTTAAACACACCATGGTCTCTTTTGCAGTGCTGTGTCAGTTGGCTCTCTCCCAGTAGTGATACAAATGCAGGATTAAGCTGGCAATTAGTAATCAGCAGGTACCAAACAATAACTCCCCCCTCCGCCGATGAGTGAGACTCATCTTTGTCCAGGCCTGGTGCTGTGGCTTTCGGTGCCAAGAGGTGCCCAGAGAGAGGATGTTTGCTGCTGTTACCCAACCAGCCCTTTTGTTTGTGGTCCTGAGCAAAATATTCCAGCTCAAGGATGTTATTCTCCTGCTTCGGAAGTGTGGGACTGTTCTTGGCGCCCTCCAAAACCAAAAAGCTTGCACAAGGAAAAGTAGATGAATGGTGTGGTACAGGGGGGCAGGAAGCCCTTCCAATGCACATTACCAAAGTTGTGGCACATACCTGTGCATGTGAGAGAGAAAAAGAATTTGCAAGACTTGGACAGGTTTTCCAAGGTGAAACTCATCCTTTAACACCACCTGGAAGCTTCATGCCATGGTAAATAAGGAAGAGCTGTGTTACCCAGGAGTGGGAAGAAATACAGAAATATTAGCAAGAAGCAGGCTTCTGTAGGCTGAGCTGGGTTTTGATGAACAAGTTGAAAGGCACAGTAAACTGTAATGAGCAACTGCAGCTCCCAGATCTCCTGAAAGAAAAAATTCTAGTGAAGAGTTTCACAATTTTCCACCACATGAGTGAACTATTTTGGCTAGCAGTGAGGCAATACCACTTGTATGAGATTGGGAGTGGTGGCTTTATATGCCTCCAGTGAAAGGAAGAGAGTAATATTTAAGTGATCCTATCACTAAATGAATCAGAAGTTGAGGAAAAAGGCAAGTTTGTTGTTTTTTTTTTTAAAAAAAAAAAAAAAATAAAGCATTGAAACAGGGGTAGGGAATATGAAAAAAGCAGAAATGTAGAATGTGTGCTTCAAGCTGTTGCTTGTGACACATTTTTTAGCCAACAGAAGCAATCAGAAATAGATACCTCTTTCCGATGTGAATATATATGCCTATGTATATATATGTAATATATATATATGTATTTCTGCTATATCCAGAGGCATAAACAGACATCTTTTGCTCATGAGGGGGTTTGTCATCTATAAGTCAATCCGTTTCAAGAAGGCACTGCTTGCAAGTGCTTTGCAGAGGAGGCTGCTCCAGCCAGGGCATGGGGACAGGCTGTGTCTGCTGCACTCACAAGGCTGAATTCACCAGTGAAACAGCCTGTCCTGGAGAGAATGAGCCCTGGCTTGGTGTGTTTTGCAGCCAGACTTAGTGTCTGAAGGCAGGGGAGGAGGGATTCCCTGCAGCTGCCGTGCCTTGTTTGCACGGGGCAGCAGCAGGGAAGCCCAGGCAGGCGGAGCAGCCTTGCTGTGGCAGGCAGGGATTTTGCACAGTTCTGTTGCAGAGAGGTTAGTAAGACGCTTGTAAGAACTGGACACCCACTGCTCATAGCAATTTCACCTCCTCCTCCCCCTTGCCTCAAGATCAACACCAGTGGTGCTGCCAGACTCTAATTACATTTTTAAAATCCTGTCAGGTCACGAGGACGTGATGAGCTCTAATTGTGGAAGAGCATTTAGGGAGACTTGTAATCACACAGTCATTAAGCCAGTTAAACACACCATGGTCTCTTTTGCAGTGCTGTGTCAGTTGGCTCTCTCCCAGTAGTGATACAAATGCAGGATTAAGCTGGCAATTAGTAATCAGCAGGTACCAAACAATAACTCCCCCCTCCGCCGATGAGTGAGACTCATCTTTGTCCAGGCCTGGTGCTGTGGCTTTCGGTGCCAAGAGGTGCCCAGAGAGAGGATGTTTGCTGCTGTTACCCAACCAGCCCTTTTGTTTGTGGTCCTGAGCAAAATATTCCAGCTCAAGGATGTTATTCTCCTGCTTCGGAAGTGTGGGACTGTTCTTGGCGCCCTCCAAAACCAAAAAGCTTGCACAAGGAAAAGTAGATGAATGGTGTGGTACAGGGGGGCAGGAAGCCCTTCCAATGCACTACACCAGAGTTACGCAGAGGTGAGGGACCCAGCATTGAGCCCCTGCTCCTCCTGACACTGCCATCATCTAGGGTGGGAAATCCTACACTGGGACAAAGCAGGGACCTGCAGATGGGTCTCACCCCATGCTGTCTGTGTATGTGGCCTCCTGTCTCAATTCTCCTGCACCACAGTCTTCCTGACAGCATTTGTCGAAAATCACTTGTACCCTTAAAAAGCTCTAGGTTGACTAAAAATGGCTTTTTAAAATTTATTTATTCTTTTGGCTTCTACCAGGAAACATTCCCCAACCATTTTCTTAATCGCCTCATTTACGAAACAAAATGAGTCTAGAAAACACAAAATAAATTTCTTCTGCCTGTGTGGGAGGGGTGGGAAAGAGAGATCATTAGACCAAACTCTCCTCGTGTTTTATTCAGCTCTCTCAATTTCTTCAGTCCATTTTCATAACTGTTCACTTCATGAAGGTCAGTTATGCATATAGGACACATTTTCCAGATTCAAGCAAGGATGGAGGAAGACCTATCAGGATGCAAATCTCAAGGACAGTTAAAATCTCCATACAGAGAAGGTCCAGCACTGAGTAGCTGAGGAGGCCTTTTCCTGAGATAGACCAAGGCTAGATTATCTAATGCAGTCAAATAACAAAACTGGAGGTACTTACATAAAGAGAAGAAGTTGAATAATATCAGCTTGTATGTCTGAATTAGCCCCAAAGATATGGTCTAAAGGCCTTCCAAGCAAATTCTTGGCTTCCCAGGAAGGGAATGCTTTGGCAGTTGCTGCATCCCAGCAACTCAGTTTATGAGACTGAACTTAACTGGGAGGTGCCAGCCTTTTTGCCCCCTTGCAAAATAAGAGGATGAAGCTGCCACAGGATCATGGGCCCACAGAGGCTTGGTAGGTGAAGTGGGTTGTTCCCCAGTACCCTGACATCCACATGAGCAGGGAGGAGCTACCCAGCCACATTCAGAGAGGTGATGGCAGTGCCCTCCTCTCTGCTCCACGAGGCAGATGCTGCGGGGACATGGGACATGCCCTGGGAGGAGGACAGACCCTGTTGATGGGGCCAGCTGCTGCTCCCCTCTGCAGCCCAGCCACGAGGCCCTGCTCGCAGCCCTGCATTGCTGCACATCGTGACGCCTTGCCCAGGGGATGGGACCTACAGGGCATGTACATGGGAACTGCTGCTGGGGGAAAAAAAAGTAGTAGTACCCTGCCAAAAAGTCAACGTGTCTTACGCACCGTGCAAAATATCAGCCAGGCCAGTCAGTCCTCAGGTAAACTGAAATTACCTTGTATCTTCACTGTTACCTGAGGTGGGAGCTCTGTATGCGACTGCAGCAGTCCTGCTACACAGGAACACTGTCACGTCATTTTATTTGTTTACTCTGTTATCACCAGAGCTGCCTCACTGAGCCATGCCTGGAGGAAAGTCCTCTTTTGATGCAAACCTGTTATGAACCAGCTGCTAAAAAAAATTACTGGTTCCAATCCAAACTCACAGAGCAGAAAAAACAAACAAACAAACAAACAACAAACAAAAAAAAGAAGCAAAATGAAACAAACAAAAAAACCCCACAACAACACAGGAGATGCACATTATTGCTGAATGTGTAAGAGAGTATTAAATCAATTAGTGACAAACTTTAACTGTGACCACAGTGTTACTCAGAGCAGCTTGTCCAAGCATGCAGAACTTGTGGTCAGAGAGTCTCCCAATCAGTAGAGGTGGACAGGGATGCCAAGAAAGACAAGTCTTTGCGAGTCCTGCGTTTTGTGGAAGATGATCTTATGAATGGTTTTAATAAAGACTCAATTGATTGTTCTGGAGTCCATCAGGATAATAAACATTTATGATTCTGACTCAGTCCTCTAGAACACATTCCACAAGGCACTTAGAGGCAACTGCACAAGACAGCCAGACGCATGTCTGTCATATGCTGATGACGTCCATTAATCATGCACTAATCATGTGCAAGTCAAACCTTAAGAGAAAGTGGGATCTCTGCATCTTTTTAACCGGCCAGGAGGTAGAATAATAATTTTTGTCCATGTGGCACCAGGCCAACATTTGGGAAGTGTCTGTTCAAATCCAGGTTCTACAGCAGGTTTCCACATGTGCCCTGGAGTAACTCCCTTAAGGATGTCACCATAGTGTTGATCAGACCTTTCAGCTCTCCTGCTTCCTGGGCACAGACCAAAATAGAGGCAAATACAAGGAAGAGACAACCATAAAGGTGCAAATTAAGATAAAACCAGATTCCCCTGCTGCTTAATCATGTAAATATACAAATATAGCTTAACGACAATGACTCAAGGGAAACAATGACCTTATCGTCACTCTGAGGTAGGCCTGAGCCATAAATGAAAATAAATGATCTACTGACTTTCCTTATCATCTCTCTAGTGTCTGCTGGAGAGCTCAGTTTACCTCTGCCTATCTATTTCCTCTAGCATATTCAGCATCAGGAGACTCTGTTGCCCTTCCATAGGCTTCCTTTGCTGTGCTGGCAGCAACGCAACAGGATTCCAGCCATTGCACCAAGCTTACCTTGGCCTTCAGATGGTGGCTCTAGCTCTGCCCTACCTAGCAGACCATGACCAGCATAAAAAGCCATCTCTCTCTGGTTTTTAGTTTCCTGAACTATGGCCTTACTTCCATTTTCAATCTCTTGGGCATTTATTTGCACTCCCAGGTTAGCAGTCCAAGGAGAGTTTCATCAGTCAAGTCCCCACGTCTGCTGGGCAACAGCTGGGAAGAGCCCCATCTCTTTGCAGTTAGGGCTTGGAAACTCAGGAGGGTACAAGGAGTCACCCAAAATCACTTTACATGCTCACATTGGCCCCAGCTCTGCTGATTCTGACACAAGCATCCGCAGTTGGTCAGGGAGCACTGATGCAGTGGGAAAACACAACACGAAAGGAAAGCTGCTGTCATGGGATGAGCTCTAGACCTCCAACTTGTGCCTGTTTGAAGTTCAGCCAGAGGACTTAAAGGTCTGCCTCTCCTGTTAAGATAGCGTGATTATTTCTGTTTTGTAGACAGGTAGTTGTTGAAACCAATTCTTGGGTGAAGGGAAAAACTTGTAAAATTCTTGGCAACTTGTGCTGAACTATGTGTAGGCTTCCTAGTTCATTGGAAGTTCAAGTATTTGATATGTGCCTTCATTTTCATTTGGAATTGAGGCAAACATATTTTTTTTTAGTTTCCTGAGAAAGACCAATTCTAAAAATTACTACCAAGGTTCAGGAAATCAGTTTCAAAACAAAAAGCATACCTCTGTATATTTTCTATAATCAAAACTTGTTTTTTATTTCTCTTTCCAGGGAAGAAGTTGCCTAGAGTCCAAAACATTTTAAAGTATTTTTATTTCAAAATAAACAAAAATTGAGCCAGCATTTTTTGCTACACCTATTAATAATCATAAATGTGAGACCATGAAGACCTGCACAGGAATCTTATAAAAGAAGCATCAGAAAGGGATTTGCTTGCTTTCTAAGTGATAAACCAAGGACGGGAAAAAATAAAATAAAATTAAAAAATTAAAAAGTGCTCTGCACGTTCCTTAAAAGAATAAATTAATATAAAGGGGGAAAAGGAGTTCTCTGAAACACAGTCATAATAAAAACTCCCAGATGAATTTGTGTTCAGTCATACTGTCAGTCACAGCAGACCTGAGCTGGTGAGGCTGTAAGGGCATTTAACAAGGGCTGACTGACAAGCCTGTCTTGGTTTTATGGTGTCACAGACCTCAGCTAACCACCTTCATCCCTCTGCTACAGGACATGGATGAATGGAGCAGGCATCTTCTTCCCAGCTGCTCCTATACAAGCATGGCCCCAGGGGTTGGAGGGGTCCATCTGGCTGTCATGCATGTCCACATCTCCCTCCCTTATCAGCAGCAAAAACACCAGCTGCACCTTGAGCTGGCACAGCTAGGCTGAGCACAGGACGAGTTTGGTAACCTTCATAGGTGTTTAGCAACACTCAAGTGACAGTAGGCACAACAGGATCTTTTTTTCTCCATGCCAACCTGCTGTGTCCACAGTGTCATGGATGCCCTGGAACATCTGGTTTACCTTGCCAGCACAGCTGTGTGTGACGTACTTTACACTGGTGCAGGTCTTGCACAATCCTCTGGCAGGGGGTATTTATCTTCTGTGAAGATATATAGGACGACAAATTTAAAGAGCAGGCTTTGGGTGTCTGCAGTCACTGGAGACGGCAGGCTTACTCACACAGGTCTCAATGCTTAGAGCCCTGTCCATGCCAAAACACACCATACACCAAGGCCCCCACAGATTTCAGCAGGGGTCTTCCCAGAATCACACAGTGAGTCACCCTAAGTGCTGCATCTGCCCCTCACTCTCTGCTGGTCCCAAAGGGCCTCCTGCCTTTGCAGTTATGAGTAAGGTCTCCATCACCAGACCTGGGGTCAGAGCCATCCTCCTGTGCCAAAGCAGGGAGCCAGTCTGGGTGGCCCAGTGGCAAATGGCAGCACATCCTGGGAGCTTAGCTGCAGGCATCAATGTGGGTAAACCTCCCAGCTGTAGACTTTAGGAGCATGGGAGAGGCCTGCACCCACTGCAGGTGGCTCCCAGTGAGATGCCAACAGGGAATTCCAACCAGCAAGCCACGTGCCAGGCCCAGAGTGGCTGGTGAGGCCAGACTTCATCCTTCTGAAACTCATGGCAGTCTTCTGCACTTCCCCACCCTCTGCCTGGGAAGAGAAAGCACTGAACTGTATTTTCCTCCAAAATTCCTTTTGTGTCCAGCACTATCTGTGCTATGCAGAAAGAAACGGGAACGATGTGTTGTGGAGATGGGGAGCAGCTGACATCCCAGGATGTGAGATCACGTTTTCCCAGGGCATTTCAGGACCTCATAATACCCCAGGAGAGCTGGGCATTTAACCTCTTCATGTTTACAAGCCTCAGATCCCTCTCATCAGCTACATGCAAAGTGCCTTTTTTATAGCCAGACAGGGAGAGGCAGCTCACCAGCACCCCTGGAAGTCTGTGTGGAAGAGGAAAGCCTTTTCCCAATTGGATACTGCTTGTAATGCACCTTGGCCATTGCTTTATCCGTGTTTTGATGGTACTAGGGAATTTGTTCTGGCTGCATTTGGCACTGTGAGAAGCATGCAAGGAAAGGCAATGGTCAAAGAGCAGACTGGAAATGAATCTGCCATCCTCTTCGCATTTTCCCTCCCACCTCTTTTGTCTCACCTTTACACAGAGGAAAAAGTAATGGTTGAAATAAGTTTGATCTGGGAGAGGGACAGCAATTTGTTTTTTTAAAAAAAATTAATACCCCAAAGGAAACTCCAGTTACAGAAAAAAAAAAAAAAATCAGTTTCTGTCAAAACCAGATTGTTTCTGGCCATAAACAGTTTTCATCAGATATGACCTATGCTTATCTAAGTACCTTCTTCCCAATCTCAGAGTATTTTTAGCTATATTTGCCAGAGACATGTTTCATTAGCAGCAGTGTCTGTTCCAGGATTATCTCCACACAAACTGCCCTCCTCCCCCCCTGTATTTGGCTTCATTGAACATGGTCCTAAGTTAACCTGGGGAGTCTGTTTGTAAGGTTAAGCCTGGAGAGTCCCCAGGAGAATAACTGATGCCTGAGGTCAGGAGGAGGTAAGCCAGAGCTGCACCCAAGCTTTGGGGAAAAGTAGGGGATGCCCCTTTGTACAGAACCAACCTTGGCATCCGTGCAGGATCCAGACAAACCTGCAGCTGGCAGCCCAGCTCTGGGCAGCTTCCCATGCTGGCCACCATCCCAGCAGCAGGGCAGGGCAGGGCAGGGCAGTGAAGGGGAGGAAGAGAGTTCTTCACCCTGCAGAGTACTGGCCAGGCACAGAGGATGCCCTTGTATTCCCCAGCACCCACTGCTGCTTGCACACAGACCTGCAGACCTGTGATCAGTCAAGCACCGCCTGCCCTTGCCTACCTGGCTATTATCTATCCCACCCCCTGCAAGGGCTAAACAGATAAGCTGTTGTTGAATGGCCATTGTTTTAACACCACCATTTGAGGCATGGGCTTATGGCTATTGTTTGATTGGGTCTTTTATAATGTTTGGGTCACAGATAAAGATTCTAGTCCTGCTTCCACACAAGCAGATGCAGGCAGATGAAGCCAGCATGTAGTCTTTTACCCTCAGTGCTGCCCTGTCCCTGTGCTCACTCGTGCACAGTTGTCAGGGACAAAATAAGATAAGTGGATGCATGCAAATAAAAGAGAGACAGTAAGGAAAGGAAACACCCTGAAGACAGAAGTCTGTGTGTCTGCTGCCAATCATTATAACAATAATGGCCATCAAGCACAGACGCAGATTACTCTGCTGTCTCCCGCCTGGCTGCCCGCATGGTCAGGACTTTAGTCCAACACATCAGTTAGACAGTCAAAGACATTGAACTTGGGACCTCATTTTCTCTGATAAGGAGAAAGTGCGACAGCCAGGCTAAGAGCTGAGAGCTAGCTACCCTTTACACACTGCAAGTAAGCCCAACTTCATGCTGATATTTAAAAGATCTTTGCCCTTTAGCTTGAGCAGGAAATCTTAAAATGGAAAATATGCAGCTTAAAGGAAAGGGTGAGGCTCACTTGAAACATAAGACTGTACATAAGGATAGGAAACAACAGGTTGTTAAGAAGCTACAGTTCAGTTGTTAAAAAAACCCCAAACATTAAACTCAATGTGGATTTTATTTCCCCTCCTTATTTATTTCCCTGCATTAGGGATCAGCAGAAAATATTTTTCATTCTATTTTTTTTAAACTTGTGCTGTGAGCAGAGGAAACTCTTTCTCCCTCCCATGTCCTGGAGCATCACCTCATCTTGCCAGTCACCACAGTGCAGAAGGGGTGAAGAACCCCTTCCCCAAGCACAGGGAAAGCTGGGTGGCAATGCCAAGAGAGGAGCAGGGTGACAAACTGCTGCCAGATGCATGATGAATTCAGATTTTCACAGCCCACCAGCACCTCATTTTTAGGTGATGCCTATGCTAGTAAGCTGAGCAATGACATGGCACAAGTTTGAGGGCTTTGCTGGTTACAGCAAAAGTGTACATCCAGGTTAGTCTGAAAGCTCTTGAGGAATAAAGGCAGAGATTTTTAAATTTTCAAAGGCTTCCTTAAGGTCAAAGTGCTTCTGAGTGTAGCAGAAGGGAAACTTCTAATGCACACTCAGCTCTGAGGTTTGGTGCCTTCAGAATTAGGTAGCAGCAGAGCAAGGTGATGTTTTAGCAGCAAGCGCTCGGCTAGGGCACCTCTTTTCCTCTCAAATCCTGTCCTGGCATTCCAAGTCTTTTTAATATAGTTGGAGCTGCCCGTGTAAATCTGCAATTGCTCTCCCACATGCAAATTTTCTTCCTTCACTGACTTCAGTGGGATGGGATGCCAGCCCAAATGCCAGCCCAAGACATATGCAGTGATCAGTGCGAAGGACTGACCTCTTGTCATGCAGTAGCTTTAATGACGCCCATCCACATGTGTCCCAAATGGCATCATCAATGTCAGGTTAAAATTACGTGCCTCACTTCCTTGCTTAGTAAACATTTTGTCTCTTTGTTATATCCCCAGTGCCAGATGGCAAGAGGGGGAAAAAATTAACTCAGCGTGATTAACAGTACTACAGCCTTACAGCCTTGCCCTTTAAGTCTAATTAGAGAGAGAGAGTTACTGCCAAGATATACAGCATCTGACAGCCAGCTGGGTTCACCCCAGCACATTGGCAGGACTGGACTGCTCATGCAGTGGAAAGCCTCCTTCTCCAGTCCCCAACAGTGACACTGAGCCTGCAAATGACTGCTCTGAACTACCAGTTCAGATAGACTACCAGTCTCTCTCTTTGAATTACTGATGGTGGGTAAATGTCAGTGCTGCTGCCTGGACCTTACTCACACAGCTGCAACCAGCTTGTAGGATGAGCATGCCCTCTACCTGGGAATATGAGTGGCTTCTGAGATGCCTGACACCCCCATTTTCTGCTTCAGTTTTGCTGGGCCCCTCAGAATACTCAGTGCTTCCTCAGAGAATGTATGGTTCCTCTGCTTCCTCCTACCCCTGCCCAAAGCTAGACTCCCACAAGGAGCAAAGTTGCACAGGTCCCTGAAGGCACTGAGGAGTTAGGGTGATTTACATCACTGTGGAGACATGGCACCTTGTTTAAGTCCCTCCTTCTTATCATCATTGGGATAGAAGACCTTTCTAGACTCCCAGGTACCATCCCAAGCTTTCATCAGGACACTGAATTTTCACAGCTTCACCAGTTCCCGGGTGGAGCCCTAGGCTTGGAGTTTGTGCTGCACAAGGGCGGCTCTGATCTTTGAATCAGGGCATGAAACCCAAAACAGGGGATATGCCTTCTCCTGTGTGGCCTGTGTCTTGTTATGTGACCTGACACTATTTCCAGGAGTATGATTTGGACATGAGATCAGGTCTTCTCTTGCTTACCCAATGGGCACCAGTATAATTCCAACAGTATCCAGGGAATTACTATTTTCTCATCACCATTATGGCCAAGAAAAACCCCAGCACTGAAGTGAGAGAGTTCTGGGAACTAGCTAAGGAGATGAACACTGCCAGCTGTGAGTCTCCCAGTAGTGTAAGCAAACTCAATATTGTTGTTCAAGATTGACTGCAGCTGCTCCTACTGCAATCAGAAAGGTGGTGGCATATGGGAAGAAACAGCTTCTTTTAAGGAAAACCATCTCCACCCAGCTGCAGTATTTCCCCCCCCCCTCCACAACATATCCCTTGATTACAATCTCCATAAGCAGCCTAAAATGAGTGAAGGCAGCAGAAAGGCATCTTTTGGCAGTACAAGCAAACCAAAGCTCAGGTAACAAGTTGCTCAGCTCTGAAGCTGTACCTGAATCTAGCTCCTTCTTTTCTCCTTCCCTTCCCATGCTAAAGGCCTACTAGCTGGTTTTACCAGGTTTTTCCTCTCCCTCTGGCTTGGACTGGACTCTGGGCAAGTGCTTAGGCTGTTCACTACCTCTGCTGTTGAAGCAGAGGTGATTGGGGAGAGAGCAAGGAAAGAGGAATAAAATTACATCTATGGGCTCTGGCACCTGCCACTGCTGTAACAGCACTGCCAGTGATGCTATATGAAGAGTTTGTCCGCATGTTCAAATTGCAAGATGCTGCTCACAGTCTGTCTCACCTAAGTGAGACACTGGTAGGCAATTCCTTATGTTGGAGAGGTACTCCGTCACAAACAGGAGGCAGGGGGATCATTCTTGAGAAATAACTGTGCAGAGACAGTCAGGTGTTCACCAGCTGTTTTTCTCTCTCTTCTACTTCCATTCCCTACAGCAGCTTCTCAGCCAGGATGAAGGAATTCTGGTACCTGCAACCCAGTGGGCACCATCCAGAGACAGGCAAAACAGTGTCTCCCCTCAGGGCTGTCCTGGTAAATCCTGCAGTTGGTTTACAAAGCTTGCCCATTTTTACCATGGAACATACAGGAATCAGGGTTCTTCAAGTTCTTTTGTCTTCCATAAGGTTTTTCCAGTTGTAAGCTATTATTCCTCCACCTGTCTGAACTATTCAGAGTCTGCCAGCACAGGAGGGCTCAGACACAAAGCAGGCATCCTGAGTAGCATCCTCAGGTTGGAGAAAAACGTACTGTGGGGCAGGGTGCACTGGGGATGGTTGCTTATTGGCTATGGAACAAAGTCCAAGGTAGTAGAGTGTGGTTTGTGGTAACAGCTGTTTATGGTCAAGTCCAACCCAGTGCCTGCAAAGCTGGGATGTGTCAGCGCTGTCATCCCTTTGCCTACGAGGTGCCAAACGGCATCTCCCCAGGGACATAAAATGAGCAACAATGGCAGGAAAGTGGATGCTCTTAGCCTGCCTCGTGTATCTCTCAGATTGGCACTTGGACTCTTAGAAGCAGTCACAAAGCAGAGATGTCTAGCACCAGTTGTGTGTGGAGTAATTCAAAAGCAGGTATTCCTTGGCTGCAAGCAGAGATGACTTTATGTCTATCTTGCTGTAATATGTGCTCTGCTTGCACTAAGGCTAACTCTCAGACTTTTACTGAAGCCAAACACTGTTTTTTCTCCTCCCAGAGAAGAAGTAACCCATCTCTCACCATCATTACCCTACAGCATTCTGTTTCATTTTACAGGCTGTACATGACAGTAGCATGTTCTCACCCAGATTAGTAGGACACTCAGAGGTGTTTACTCTATGGGAGAAAAAAATCCCGAGCTTCTCAGTATTAACTTGAGAAAAGTTACTGCTAGACTGCTGGACTCCTTAGGCTAAGTTTAGGACTTTTCTTCTACCTGCACACTGGATGATTTGCCCTGATATTTTTAGGTTAGTTATCATCCTCATCCCTGCAGCTGTGACTGTAACAGCACCCAGTTATAGAAGTAGATCTGACCTTGAGCTGTTGTTGTTTGCATGAGGTGTTACTGACATACTTTCAGAAGCTGTGGTTTATAACAGCATACACAAGTCTTGTTCCTGTGCTTAACTCCGTTGGTGCAAAGAAAATTAATCCCTACTTGCCTAGAGGCATGCACGGAGGAGGATGGGTCAGGAACTAATGAGCTGCTGGGAGCAGTAGGACATGTGCCCATCACAGGGCAGGCTCCTGCCAGCTGACCTGTAGTGCCTACAGCGAAGCTCATTTTTCCAGGCAGCTGAAGGAATAAAAACACCACCTGGGTAAATTGCTATGTTACTGTGTGGCTGGATAATCACTATGAGGTAGATTTCCAAGTGCTGATCCCCTCCAACAAATTTTATTAAAGGCCAGAAATTGTAGGCCACCTAGCATCCTATGGAACATATGTGGCTGGATTTTCCAACATAACATCCCCTAAGTACACAACATGGTTTGAAAGTCTGATGAAGACCTGTTGCTGACCTCAAATAAACTGTCCTCGTTTGAAAATCCAGCTGGGCAGGTTCTGGAGAATGTCACAGAGTCACAAAATGAACAAATGGAATCAAAGGCTAAAAAAAAAAAAATGACCTTTGGAAGAGAGAGGTCACTACCACTGGACTACCAAAGAGTTGGAGGGTAGACAGCCCTAGGACCCAGAGATCTCCTCTGGGTTGGATTGTTCTTTTTAGGCCTTCCAGTGTGGAGGGTCCCAACAGATCCTGTAGTGCACAGATGCCTCATCCCAAGAGCAGACTGTCAAGAGAGAGAAATAAGACTCGGAGACACCATCTGTTGGAGGAAACATGCTTTGTGCCTCTTCTCATGTAGTTCTCACTTTACACCAAACTGTGTGGCTGGTAACTTTTGTTACAGGACATCAGAAAAGGGATGAACCAGCCCAGAGCAGGCCACCTTACCCACAGCTAAAGAGTTCATGTGATTCTTATGCCTTCACAGCCCCCCTGAATGAGGATTTGCCTCTGGAGCAACTATAATTTCAGACAGGATGGTGGTTTCCAGAGAACTCATTACTAGATGAAGGGGTGGTCTAAAAGATGGTTTTACAGCATCTGTCATAGCTGGTTATTAACCTCACACTACATATCCTATATTAGAGAGAAAAGTTATCTTCTCAAATGGCAAAAAAGGAATAAACTAGCAATGGCCATAGAGTTTACTTTAATGGTTGTTTCAGGTGTGGTGTGTTGAACAGTTTGAGGGAATTAACTATTTTTTTATTCATTAGTCAGATTGTCTCCATCATTTCTCATAAACCCAAAAAAATGCTAAAATTTGTTGTTGCTCATCAGTCAGATAAAGAAGAGCAAATGAATTTTATCCCCTAAATTAATGCAAACCTAAAGAATTAAAAAAAAGAAAAAAAAAAAAAAAAGACTTAATATATTGTAAACTGGGCTTGGTTTTAAGCTAGATACTTTTTGGCAAGCCATCTTTAAACATAAATAAGAAGGAATATAAGACTTCTAAGAACTTTTTGATCAAAGGTTTTAATTAAAGCCCCTAGATTCTTTTGGCCTACCTGATACGATAATTATAAGCACTATAAGCAAGCTGATAGATCCAACAATGATAGTGATGATGGCTATTAAAAATACAGCTCAAGCATCACACAGAAGGGAAAAATCTTGCAATGTAATTAACTATAATAAAGTGTATTAAGTTTAAAAGGTATTCTGGATTAGTGATTTTAAATCAGTAACTTCGTAGCTAGTATCAAAGGAAAAAAATACATATACATCTCTTTCCTTCAGTCATTCTATGTTAAAGACCAACTAATTTGTTAAAACTTACTTTCCAGGAAGGATAACCCTGCCACTTCCTAGTATATTTTGAGTTTCTATCCAAAACTACCTGTTGTACCAAAGCTACTCAAAATTCCACTATAAGCTTTTTTAATAAAACAATGCCTAAGCTGCTGGCCTACCTTGCCTGCTGTCAAAATAAGAGTGCTGATTACAATACAGTAATAACTGGCTTAATTATCAACCAGCTTTTACAAATGTATCCTGTACAAACAATTTTGATGGGGTTTAACTGTATGAAAAGTATGAAGGGTGTGGTTACTACAGCAGCTCTTCAGGACAAGGAAAGATTCCCTTGTAGAATGCAAACTTGAAGTAATTGATTTGACTTAGGTGCTCTGTGAAAAACTGTGTCTTCCAAACTACTGTCAAAATTTTGGACAAACTAAAATTGATAAGAGGTATGTTACAATCAACCCAACCCAAAATGTCTTTGTCTTTTTATTTGGGTGTTGCTTTAGATTATTTACATGAAAGAAGTTTTACAACAAAGTTCATTCACATAAATGCATCTTCTAATACCTATAGTTTGACACAAAAGAGTTAGGTGAAAATGCAACAGAGTAATAAAACAAATCAGCTTTGTCAAGTCTGGAAAAAAGTCTGGAAAAGTATCCTCAAAGGGTCCAATTTTAAGTTAATTTTAATCCCCTGGTGGGGGAACATATCTGTAAGCTGCCTGGAAGACCCGTCCATGAATCCATGGTCACCAGTACCAGCTAACCAGCACCACAAAGTCAGTCTGGATCAGACCTGATTGTGCTCAGTCACACCTCTATTGACTTACCAGATGTACACAACAGAAAACTTCACCTCAGTTTGAATTTTTATGACAGTTCCACGTAAGGTGCAGTGAGAAAGACTATACTTAAAACCTTTGCCTACAGCATTAACCCACCAGCCTTTCTTAAAGTATCTGAGCAGCAGGGCAGGTTTATGCTGGATCAACAGAGTGTACTGTGCAGCCACAGCACTTTTGATCCAACATGAGGAAACCAAAGAAGCTGAATTTGCTGCATCAAAATGCTGCCTTAGAGCTGATCTTATGAATTTGGCAGAGTATATTCTTCATAATTACATTTCTCTCTCTTAAAGGAACTAAATGCTGTATCATTTCTCCCCTTGCAGATATCCCTCTCAGCTTTACCAGAAGGAGCTGACTCTCTCCTCTGCTTGTCTAGTTAACATAATTGAATCATACAGAGAACAACTCTTTTCAGCTCATACTTACCCTGAAGTCTGCTGCTTTAGACCTGAAGAGCAGTTTATCTGCCTGATTTTTTTCTCATTTTCCTGCTTATTTAGTCCAATAAAATGTGTTATCTCTCATCACAACCACCACAGCCTTAGACCTGCACAGCTATAACCTGATAGTTACTTCTTTTGAAATAACAACACAACCAGACCTGTGTTTTTACTGCAAAGCGTCTTAATACAAAAGAAGCCTGATGTGTTTTGTTGTTGCTTATCTTTGCATTGTGCCCTTGTGTATGCAGCTGGACCCACACAATATCTTTCCTGTAGAGTAATACTCTGATGGGCTCTACTCACTACTTCAGACACTTTCAAGCCAAGGGAACACTTACTTAAGGTGACTCTCTCTCAGATGAAGCATTGCATGAGGCCTAGAGGAAAGCTAAACACGAACACTAAAGTGTCAATAAAAGCCAGAATTCAGTGGATAATTTCTATAGTAATTTAAGACTCTGTAGACTGGATGCAGGCACAGAAGTTGCAGGATAAAGGAGACCCAACCCCTTCTGGAGTAGCTGCTAGAGACCAGGTGGGATGCCCTCAGATGTCTCAAACAGTGCCAGACACTTCTTTTCAGGCAGCAGAATTCCACCTGTGCAGCCCCCAGCACAGCGAGCCTATTGGCACCACATGGTCCCAACACAGAAGTGAATCCCCAGACCTTTCTGTTTAGCAGCTCAACACAGTTGTGCAGGGGTGACCAAGTTCATTTCTCCCCCTGGCCAGTTGCATGCTTACTGCTAAAAAAATAATTGCAAGCAGGAGCCTGTATGTGGTTTCCTCCCCCCCCTTGTGACATACACCAACCAGTATGAAACAGTCAAAAACTGTTCTGTCACCCTCTCCTGTTTTGCACCAGTTTGCCCTACCTGGAAGGTGGGGCGTAGTTGAACTTGCCTCACTGTAATGAGCCTTTCAATTTTTGGCACGGGATATGTGTTTACAATATGCCAGGTCTTATTTTAATTTATCCCCATGGAAATTAATAAGGTGCTCCCATTTATTGCAGTCAGACATGGCACAGCAGCAGAGACCATGCTGGTGCTCTGATATGCAAAAACACCAGGATGAACTGCAACAAGGCATCCACACTTCCAAATGTAGCAATATTACCTTTTTGGATGAGAAAGACCAGCTCTGCTTGTGCTGGAGGTGTGTAAGTCAGGTCGTTCACATTCACTCACACTCACCTCTTCCAGTGCTGGCAGGTGCTGTGCTCTTAGCCATACCCAGGCTCCTAGTGATGTTGTGGATAAGGAATAATGAAACAATTTAGCTAGCTGTTGTCTCATCACCTTGATTACTGTAAGTCTTTTGAGGCCAATCTATAAACTATTAGCTTTGCAAATGAACACCTAGAGAAACCATAGCAGAAGGGGCTTTGGGGGAGAATGCTTTAAACCTGGCTACTCCTATTTCCCAGGCAGGACTATTTAGAGCAGTCCCACTCTCTTGCAAATATCCTGTTTCCACAGAGGCGAGGGATGTACAGTTTCAGCAGCCTGTCCTTCTGCCTGCTTTTCTGTATTTGCTGCCAGTGGACTCTGATTGTGCAGCTTTGGAAGCCCCCGGAGCCAAAGGAGGTGCCTGTTCCCTGAGCAGCCCGTGACTCTGTGGGAAGCCCAGGCTGGAGCAGCTCCGGGCCTGGTGGGAAGGACTCATGAAGGAGAGGTTCCTGGAGGACTCTCTGCCATGGGAGGGATCCCATGGGGAAGCAGGGCAGGACTGTAAGGAATCCTTCTTCCAGAGGAGGAAGGAGCAGCAGGAACCACCAGCCTGTGACCTGACTCTAAACCCCATCCCCATCCATCTGTGCCGCTGGGGGGAAGGAGGGAGAGAAACCGGGAACAAAGGGATTTGGGGCTGGGAAGAAGGGAGGGGTGGGGGTAACATGTGCAAGCCCTGCTCTGTGTGTGTCTGTGTCCTGTGTGTGTGTGATGAGTGTGAAATTAAATTCTTGTTTCTTCCCCAAGTTGAATCTGTTTTGCCCAGGACCTTAATCAGTGAAGAACTGTCCTTGTCCTTTGTATTGACCCATGAGCTTCTAGTTGGGCTTTGTCCTCCCCATTCCAGTGGAGGAGTGGGGGAGGGGGAGGTGGGGAATTGAGTGAGTAGCCATGGGGCTGATTCTTTGTTGTCATGTTAGGCCCAAACCACGACACCCTGAATATCTCCAGGGATGATGTCTCCACCACCTCTCTAGGCAACGTATTCCAGTGATCCACCACCCTCATACTAAGTAACTTTTTCCTAATGTCCAACCTAAATCTACCCCTTCCTATTTTAAAATCGTTACCCCTTGTCCTATTGTTACATGCCCTTGTGAGCAGGTCTTTCCCAGCCTTATAGGCCCCTTTCAGGTATTGGAAGGTCACTATCAGGTCCCTTCAGAATCTTCTCTTCTTCAGGCTGAAAAACACCAACTGCCTCAGCTTATTCTCCCCTCGCCTTAGTCCTGGTAACAAGAAAAAAGAACAAAACCCACAGAATCTTCTCACTTTTAAGATATCTTTCCTTTTTCTAAAATGTTACTCCCAGCCTTAGGCTTGTTTGAAACTAGGACCTTACCCAGAAAGGTACAGTCCTGACATTTCATCCCATCCTGAGGTGACGCATATGACACTACAAATCTTTTCAAACATTCCTGTTTCCTCATTTTCCTCTAATACCAAGATAAAGCACACCAAACTCTGCTGTGTTTCTGTTTTATGGAGAGACAATAAATCACTAGCAAGTATTTCTTACAAGGCTAATCAATAATTATACATAGTTGCAGAGCTACAGGGATGCATGCATTCTTTATTACCATGTCTTAAAACCATTTGCATTACCTTCTCTTGATAACATAACTTCATTATGCATGCTAACCTATATTCTATTTATGGCATGAGTTGAACTACAAATGTACCAATTACCTAAAATTCTGGAAATATGAGAAGTGATTCATAAATTAAGGTCACCAGGAGCAGACGTGAAATACAGTGTAGGCATAAAAGGTGTCATGACATACTTCTTAATGAAATCCCTTCTGCTTCTGAAGGGAGGGAAATTTCAGAAACAATAGTTGCTCTTGCCTCACATACAGGCTGTTCTCTGTGAAACCTTATAGCTGTGCTATACTCACAAACAGCCCTGCAATAGCAAATGAGTTTATTCACAACAACAACAACAAAATATTATAAAACATTCCACATTGAAAGCCTCTGTTTTAACTCATCTTCAAAGAAAACTGACAATGTTTCTAGCCTTTTTAGTTCCACTGGCCAGGCTGTGAATGCCATCAAGCACAGAGGTGGAGGTTTTTGCTGCTGTGCAACTTCATGGGTTTTGTGTAAGAAAAAGCTGCAGGAACAGGCTTGCAATGTAGTTCTGCCATCATTTCATATATTCAAAATGACATGCTGTACTTGGCAACCATTCAGCATTTGACTTCAGCTGTGAGCCTTCAGCAATAAACCAGCAGCAGTGAGGTGACTTAAGGACAGAGCAACTACATTTACTTTGACTCCAAGTTATGACCCAAAGCTCAACTGCCCTCATCCGATTTATGGAGAGGGGAAAGGGTTGAATACCACGCATCTGTGCCCCAGGCACAAGAGGAAAAGGAGGTTTCACCACATCCCCAGATGCCATAGAAGTGAGGCTGAATTAATCGATCAGGATAATGTATGTTCAGATGGGTTTTCAAGGGTCTGACCCCAGAATTTAGGTATTAAAGAAAAAAAAAGTTCCTCCCTTTGCACTAATGGTAGAGGGCATGGCAATAGAGAAACAAGATCTATCTTGTAAGAGATAGCACACTAACTCCTCATATGCTTTTCCTCTTGAAGGTCACACCTTCAGAGGTTAAAAATACATTACTCCATAAACATAGAGCTGGCTGTATCAATAAGGAAGCTGTAGCACCCTATCTTTGTGGTATCTCCCTACAGTTGTACAGCTTGAAGGTTTGCAATGAAAAATTGCTGCTGCTTCTGTTGCTGCTGTCTAACCACAGAGATGTTCTTAGTTTGCTGATTCATGAGCTAGAGCTCAGTCATATCTTTTGCTTTATCAATCATGATCTCCAAGTACTTTGTGTCAATAGTGGCAGCACAAAGTCACCAGCTCATCTGACCACAGTGGCAGGTTAATGGCTGTTTCATACAATAGTAGCACTTGGATTAGTGTAGGCAAAGGTAATGTAGTGCCAGAAGGGGGGAAAAGACACCCAAGTGAATTTCAGTATCTGTTCTGTTTTGCTAGGCTGTTCTGCTCTAGCTAAAGAAATAATCATTTTTGTAAAAAATACTTCTAAAACTCTTGGCAGTAATCAACACATTAAAGACTCAGATCATGTGGAATTTCCCACAAAAAAACACTGCCCTAATAAAGCTCAGGTATCACAGTTGTGGGAGAGAGTACCAAGTTTTGCACAAGAAACTGCCTTTTGAAAAGGCGAACTAGGCTTTTTAAATGACATTTAGCAGGAGAGTATTAAAGTCCAGCATTATCCTTTCCTGCCCAGTCACTAAAAATGAAAGGGTAAGTCATTTCACACAGTGTAGATGTCAGCAAGCCATCTAGGTAAACTAGTCCCAACAAAACCATAAGAACAAAGGGCAAATCATGTTCAGCCCTGTTCCTGCTTGAATGTTGTGTTGCAAACAGGGAACTGCCTCTACTGTTCAGCTCAAATTTTGAGCTCAGGGTTTTGAGTCCTGTGCCCATGAACCACTTCCTTTTGTAGGCTTCAGAGTCCCATAGCCAGCTTTTGTAGTCTGGCATTATGCTTTGGCACTTAATAGCCCTAATGGTTTTCCTCTGGTAAATAGTCAGCTAGCTGACCTAATGAGTTATTTTTAGTAAATACAAGGACTTACATTTTATTCAGACACTTTCAAACATACTATGATCTGTTCATCTGCAATAGACAGAAGAGAACGGAAAAAAAGAAATGGGTCTGACCCAGGATCCACGTAGATCTCTATCTCTTTTCTGAGAATGGGCAGTACGCAATACCTGGGCAGAAAAAACAGCCTGCAGATCCTTGAAATACCCTTCCTGTTAGCTTTGAAAGGCTATACTGTCAAAACCATACTTTGAAGCTGCTTCTTGGCAGTTGTAAAAATCATTACACTAGGAAAAGAGTAAGTTTTTTGTTTCCGGGAGAACTGGGTTTAGACCAAGTAGAACATACAGAGACTTTCTAAGATAAACAGCAGTATGATGTACTAACCAAGATGGAAAACTGGTGCTTTGGAAACATCATTCCCAAGGAAAATGCCAACAAAAAAACCAGCAGCTAGTTGGGAAATTAATAGAGGTTTGCTGGTAGGAACTAACTTGCATACATGCTTACAGTGCATATCATAAATGTACTTCTGCATGTGTGAGAAAGCTCACTGTGTGGTAGGTAATGAGTTGGTTCTGGTTTCTGTGTGGCAGGGAGTTTACCTCCAGGCCTTTGGTGAGCTAACGAAGGAGTTCCCTTGCTGTCTGGCTGCCAAGAAGAAACGAGAGAGCAGGAAGGCAGGGACAAGGCAGGCAATGAGAGGCCCAGCCTCTTCGGGAGGTCTGCATGAATAACATGGATGACACAAGCAGAGGAAACACTATGCTTTTCCATGGCTGGAAAGCCCAGAGCCACCCTCCCCAGGTGAATACCCCTCAGCTCAGACCAGCCTTGACTCTTTGCAACCTCGCTGCAGAAGACCACCTGCACAAGTCACCTAGGGACAGGGAGGCAGGACACCCAGGCAAACCTGCTGGTCGCGTGCATGTTTTCTTCAGGACTCTTCCCTGCAAAGGAAAAGCACCTTTCTGCCCTTCCTCACTGTAAAGGCTCCAACTGAGAAAGTTCCCTGGACCTGCACCATTATCTCCCTTCCCTGAAATCCTTCCTTTTGTTTGAAAGAGCATATTTGGCTTGGCTCAAGCAGAGGTTATCCGTCTTATCTCAACAGTGCATTAAAATCTTCCTGGCAAACACGAGGCATGCACCGAAGCAAAAGAAAACAAATGCTTGTTTGTTCTTCACATGGGGGTTTGTTTTTTACTATGGTTGGCAGGATGGGAACATCATTGTGCTTAAGGCATCTGCACAAGGAATAGTCTGGAATCAACACAAGTCACCCTGTCCATGATACATGGGGCAACTGCTGATGTCCCTCTGACATCCCTGCAGAGAAGCAGGGTGGTCATTATCTTCCTTCTGAAGGTTGAAAAATGAGGCTCTGAGAAGGAGCAGCAGTTTCTCCATTTCTTGCCAGCTCAACCTGGACTCTGGAAGTGAACCTGGGCCAACCTGTGCTGAATCAGTAAAGTTTCTCCAAGAAGAAGTAGTTCTCAGTACAGGTATCCAAACAAGTCCTTGTGCAGATTAATCATACTATCTGACATAGGAGGTCTTGTCAGAGCTTGGCCAGGAAGACATGGGAGGAAACCATAGATGAGCTGATCAATTTCAAAAGGGCATGATGAATGGACAGTGGAAGAATACCCCCCCCTCTTCCCCTCACCAGTGCTACTGCTATAGTATCTCTGACCAAAGTCAAAAGAGAGGAAGATGCTACAACTAAATAAATTAGCTTCATTGATTTTCCACATCGAAAAGCCATGTCTATTAAAAGAAGTTCAGCCCTGTTATCATGTTCAGTAGCAACCACAAGCCTGTGACTGTTCATCTCCAGTATTCATCTGGCTGCTTCATATGAAGCCAATCCAGAAATGCAGGTCCCCATCAGGCACTGACACCAACATAACTCTACATGACTCAGAGGCCTGCAGACATTGTCCGGCAACACAGAGTTTCAAAGTGTTCTTGTCTTCATTCCTCCTAAAGCATCTTCAGAAACTAATGCCAAAAAGCTCCCCAGTTTGTTTGGTTTGTTTGTTTGTTTGTATTTTTCTTCCAGCAGTATCTGAAGTTTTTTTCCAGTGTGGATAAATTGCAGTACTGTGACGATTTCTCCACGGGATTAGAGCTGGCTTCCAGAGTGCTATACAGTACAATGAGGACTATGACTCATAAGGAGAATTCATGGCACTGACCATCTCCAGCAACTGCAGAACGACAGCAAGGAGAAAGTACCTCAGCAAGAAAGATATGGGCATACCTGGGAAGGGGACCACTGTCTCACGCATGATTCCTACTTCTAAATAAAAACAGGGTTCTGGACACAAATCTAGCTTTTGCCTATGCAAACAAAGCTTCCATCAACAGGTTTAGACAGCCATCCAGACCTCCTAACTTTCTTTTGCAGCCAACACAAGCTATCTCATGCAAGAGGAACATGCAACTGCTGGGGATGGGGCAAGGAGAATAAAAAGCTGATGGTGATGTTAGGAGGCTCTGTAACATCTGTTCTGTTTTAGTCATACAACTCTTATAATGATAGTGCCTGGATGCCTTGAAAAGACTAGTGTCCCTCCTTGCTACACACCACAAAAACATTTGCAAAGTAAAAGTTTTTGGACTTGTGGAGTTCTAAGTCTGTACCATCAATAGTAAAGAGATACAGGAGACATGTGGGGAAGGGAAATGGGTTGCCACATGGCCAGTGGCAGAACCAGGACCTTTCCAGGGCCTCCCACTGACTGGTGAGGACTAGAAAACAGACCTATGCATTTGTCCTTTTGACCAAAGGGAGTGAAAAAACACATTTCCAGCCAGGAAAATGCCATTTCTGCTCTGCAGCTGAAACATTCTGAGGTTATCAGCTGGGAGTCACTGGTCCCACCTCAGACCCCTCCAGTGGTCTCCTCCAGGCTAAGCGCTCCAACAATGCCAAGCCAAATGCGTCCTGGCACCACATCTTTCCCACAGCACAGAATCTGTTGTTTTACAAAAACAACAGAGCCACCTGAAAATTCACTTTGGCCCAGCAGCTTCTGCCAGACTTCAGTGCAATCTGGGGCTTGGAAAACATGGCTTTACTTGTTTTAATTAAAACCAAATCCCTCCACCCAGACTTCCCTCTCCGTCACTCTCTCTTTCCCCAACTGTCTGACGCATTTTAGCAGACATGTCATCAGACTCCAGTTCAAGGGAGGGGAACGGCCATCTAATACAGTGTCTTGCATCAGTATCCCACCCTTCTCTGGGGGAACTGAGATGATGGACTTGGCAGGCAGGAGAAGGACTGCCGTGTAACTGAAAGAATACATGTACGTGTCAGCATGTATGTGTTTCAGTGGGAAGAGAGCGGATGCAATAAATGTAAAAGCCGCAGCTTCATCCACTGTTCCTTGATCAGCCAACTGCTTCCCGAGCACCAGCGGGTGCTGAAGTAAAAGACTGGTGTGGGGATGATAAAACAGGCTCCTTACTGATAACATCACCAACAACAGCCAACTGCAAACAAGCATGTGACTCTCTAATGGTGCCATAAATTGCCCCCCTTATAGAATAAATCTAAACGCATTAGGATTTAAAAATTGGGAGTGGAAATGTATGTTTCTCCAGCCTAAATGCATATGTCTTCCAGTCTGCCTGAGTTCCTGTGACTCCTCTGTCCATTGGGCTGGCTCCACACTTTTAGGAGAGCCTTGCCAGCACTCGGGGACCCAGATGGTACTGGGCACTGTGATTATGGATGCTCAGGCCTGAACCCTTGCTCAGAAATCAAGGGAATTTGGTACTGTCTTCCAATGATGATACAAGTATTGAAATCTGTACTTGACATTCTCACCAGGCAGCCTATGGGTGTTCAGGCTTTTAAAAAGCCCAGTTGTTTATTTAGCTGTCTATCTGTGGCTTAAAGACCTAATTTTAGACTCCTGCTTTTCAAAATATATCTTGCCAACCTTACCACATGTAGCTAAACACTATTTTGCCATTTACCTCGTATTCTAGAATTTCATTTCAAAACATCACTGTTTTATTTTAAGACATGGGAAATACCAATTCTTAGGCTACCCATTAATTATCAGAGAGTCATTAGTAAAGATTTAACCATTTTAACAAATAATCCAAAGGCGTATATGTCTAAGTAAGCATATGTGTCTAACAGTTTCCACAGAATGACACATGCATGTGTCTTGCAATTCAAGTCAATCTGTGCATCTCACTGAAGCACAACCTGAGAGTTTAACTGGGGCCAAACTCAAAGCAGAGCCAAATTGGCCCAAGACCAGAGACCTCAGACTGAATGGACCTCACCCTAGGTTCCTCCTCAAAAGAGGCCTGGGCTTACATTTTTACATTAACAGGGCATACAGATATTTAGTGTTGGACAGAGCTAACTCTATCCCGGCACAAAATACCAGTGCACAGCGGCATATTCTTCACTGAACTCATTTTAAGCTGTCGCTGCATCTGCAAATATTAAATAAGAAATAGGCTGGAGTGTGATCTCCTAGCCTAAGTAAAGCTCAAACTCAATGTTTCACAAGCATCCTGGCAATTCCATGCCTGTTTTATTCAGCTGGAAGGAATTCTGGGGCAAGAAAAGTCCCCTGCTAGATAGTTGACTGCTGCCGAGCATTGCAGAGCCCTGCATTCAGCAGAGGGTTCTGAATGCCACATCTGCACTCGTGGAGTATTTTACATTTTGCCTTCTTTCCACAAGCAAAGACCACTCAAGATTTGCAGCTTGGAAGGCTGTTTCTTGTCTAGGAATCATTTTGGATCAAAAGGGTTGAAGTGATTCATTGAACTGCCAAGTATTCTGAAGCTTACCCACCACTGAATGTAATGAACTATCATAACACTGCTTAGCAGCTGATGCAGAGAAGACTGTGTGACTGCATTATGGACGGAGCACACAGACTTTTGCCAAGCATACAGGGATAGTTAGATGTCTGTGAAAGCCAAGAGCAGGCAGACTACCCAACCCTCTGCATTGGCATTAGGAAGATAGATTCACACATCAGCAAGTTTGTGCTGCTTGCTAAATAGCCCGGTCAAGAACTTTGCAAACCAAAACACCAGGTATCGGCACTGTATCAAATAAAACATCTGATAGCCAGCTCCCAGCTTCACTATGTCTATGCTTTCAGAGCTCATACAGAGACACTTTCCTCTACAAGCCAAGCCATGTCTCTGCTGAGGGCAATTTGAGAAGAGATATATAAACTGAATGTGGTGCATTTCTGCTTGGATTCCAGGCCTCCTATCACCATTTCACCATCTGGCATGCACACAGTTCTGGCTGGCCCATGTGCAGATGATGTGCACATTTTTTTCCTCACCACAACATGGAAATCCAGAAAGCTACAACAAAGAGCAATTTAAAAAAGACTTTAGTTCTGCTCCAGTAAAATTTTTAAACAGAAATGTAGATGGTGTCCCAGGAAACGGAGACACAAAGTGGACTTCGTTTGCAGCAATGCTGCCTGGTGCCAGGCAGCTCTAGCCATGGACACAATCCAGTATCAGAGGCAGCACCACACATAAGGCTGAAAATCCCTGCGTGGGAGCCTGAGAGCTGATAATACAGGAGGCAGGCAACCTACCACACACCCAAGGGGAAGGTTCTTTGGCTTCATTTCATGCAGTCTGGTCACGCCTCACTATAGACTGGGGGCAAAACGGAAAACACCTCTCTTGTATTTTGGCAGGATGCAAGGTTGCTTCTCTGGCTCTTGGTACGTGTAGTTCAGATTATGTTACAAAGTTATTTTGTACTTCCCTCTCTGTCCCCAGCACCAAGAAGCAGCTAAGGGACTGTCTCTCCCTGGTGTCTGAAGTTATCAGCTGTGCTTGGAGGGCATCAGGAATAAGAGGGTATGATGCTGACAATGAAGGTGAAGCCTGGGGCTTGCAAGATGACTATCCCTTTGGCTTGATCCAAAGCTCACTGAAGGACTTCACAGAAAGACTGCAGGTGATTTTTTCATTTGCTTTAGTAGGAAAAATTGGAAGCAGCCTCAGAGTAAGTGAAGGTTTGCAGCACAGAAGCTTGCTTATTTGCTTTACTGGTCAAGATTGAGGCATAGCAAGAAAGACTTCCAATTTGAAATCTGTTTGTGGAAAACGGGGTGTAAAGAATTAAGAAGAATTTTGATAGAACACACTGAAAAGAAACAGGACATTTGGAAGCAGGTCTGTCACCTTGGAAGCTCCTTTGAAAATCCCAGCCAACCTTTTATTCAGGAAAAGAAAAGCAGGTTTCAACTAGCTATTGTTGGAGTTAAGGCCAGGTATTCAAAGAGCTCTAGCAGCTGCGCTAGTACTCTACCTCTAAGTATTATAGGAAATATTAGATACAGCAGAGCAACACAGAAATTTAGCCTATGCTAGCCATGACAAAAGAATCAACTGAGCTTGCTTCAAGGGTGCAATAAAACCAAGTCATCCTGGCTCTGAAATTATAGCACTGGTCAAGCTGTTAGTGCAGTGCCTCTCCCCTTCCTTGCTCCCGATGCTTATTTCATTCCCCTGTGCCTCTGTTTCTTCTGTTGCAAGAGGAAGATCTTACAGAGCAGAAGACTTGGTCATCTGTAGTCCTCCAATGTCAGCAGATGCACAATGCTGCAGTAAAGGCAACAGCACAATTAAAACCAAAATGACGCCTGTAACTGAATACCGTGACGACAACAAGCATGCCATTGCGAAAATATTATTCATGTGCCAGGTAGATAATTACAGACACGCACTAGTCTGGGAGCATTTTATGTAGTGGTGATAAGATAGTAGCAACAATAAAGTTAACCGTGTCTCCACTAGCTGTTAAAAGGCTGCTAAAGAAGAAACAGGGTTCTTTGACCTCTGACATTACAGATGTCTCACAAGATTATCAGAACGGTCTCTTCCAGCCTATAAACCTTTGTCCGACTCCACAAATCTGTCACACATAGTAGCTGAAAGTGTAAACATGAGCCAGCAATGTGAGCTTGCAGCCCAGAAAGCCAACTGTGTCCTGGGCTGCATCAAAAGTAGCATGGACAGCAAGGCCATGGGGGTGATTCTCCCCCTTTACTAGGCTCCTGTGAGACCCCACTTGGAGTACTGTGTCCAGTTCTGGAGCCTCCAACATAAGAAGGACATGGAGCTCATGGAGAAAGTCCAGAGAAGGGCCATGAAGATGGTAAGAGGGCTGAAGCACCTGTCCTATGAAGATGGGCTGAGAGAGTTGGGGCTGTTCAGCCTGGAGAAGAGAAGGCTCCAGGAAGACCTCATAGTGACCTTCCCAGTGCCTGAAGGGGCTAAAGGAAATCTGGGAGGGGACTTCTTACAAAAACATGTAACAATAGGACAAGGGGTAATGGTTTTATATTGGAAGAGGGGAAATTTAGGTTAGACATTAGGAGAAAAGTCTTTAGTGTGAGGGTGGTGAGACACTAGAACAGGTTGCCCAGGGAAGTTGTGGCTGCCTCATCCCTGAAGTGTTCAAGACCAGGTCGGATAGGTTTCTGAGCAACCTGATCTAGTGGGAGGTGTCCCTGCCCATGCAGGGGGGTTGGAACTAGATAATCTTTAATGTCCCTTCCAACTCAAACCATTCTATGACTCTATGAAAGTTTAAGAATACTTTTCCTTCTTGAGAAAAGCACTTACCTCAACCAAAACGCTAGATATACAAAGTCAACATGATGTAAACATGCTCCTGACAGTAAGTATGTCCTTAAGGGTCTTTCTAAGAAAGCCCTAAGCCTTTACTTAAATGACCTGTGGTTCACTGACCACAATAACACATAAAGGGAAAAGTACTGCCCTATGCACTGAAAGCTGTTACAGCTGGATTTGAAAATTTTGTCCATGAAAGACAGAGGCCCAGCACAGACCTGTCAGTGCAACCACAATGCTTATTTCATAGCTTTCCCCTAGAGATCAGATTGCCTGGACCTATATAAAAATGGAGAGACAAAAAAATAATAAATAAATAGAAAAAGAAAAAGAAAAAAAAAAAGAAAAAAAAAAAGATGGGCAAAAGGGAAAACAGGAAGAGAAAGCAAAACAAAACAAAACAAAAAGAATAAGAGGTAAAGGAGAAAGAGGAACAATTAGGGAATAGTCAAATAATTAGATGCAGCCAAAGGATGTTGACTTAGGAAAAGAAAACAGCTGAGGGAAGTGTATATGGTGCTGTGAGTAGGGGAAGGAAAAGAAAAAAAAAAAAAAAAAAAAAAAAAAAGGCAGATAAGCTGGTTCTTGTTTCAGGAAATGAAAAAACACTGGGCAGACTTGAGTTCCTGCTTCTTCCAGAAGCTGGACAAATTCACTGACCACAGTTAATGAGCAACTTTGATGTCTCATTATCCCTAAAGCAACTGTAACTTAGAGGCTTAAGCATCTGTAAGAATCTCTTTCCTTATTCCCCACCCTGCCCCCTCCCCAATAAGGAATGGGTAGAGGAAAGGCTTTTTCACCCCAGAGAAATTTCAGGAAGAAAAATGCCTACCTAGCTAAATCAGAGGCAGCTTATATGGATTCTGAGTGATGGAGGGGCAGGTGGTAGCGACATATTACAGGGGGAAATCTGATGACGAGATAACATGACCTGGCATCTGTGACACTGACATAAGCGTCACCACCCTCACCACCAGCAAACAACTAGCTATGTCAGATGTAGGCACAGAACCAAGCATAGAAACAGGGCATTTCAATATCTCCAAATGTAAACTGCTTAAATTTATATCAGCAGATTGAAACACATTTGTAACCATTGAAATATGCAGGGTTTGCTGAAGGACTCCTGTTCTCTTGGAGACTATTTTCTTTCACAGTTAATAACCAGCTGGAGGTTTTTAGTTCTGATGTAATCAAAATGTTCACAAAGTTTATGAAGGAACAGCTTCAACCTCTATCCAAGACATTCTCAGAAACTAGCAAGAATTCACTAAGAAATTGCAGGGGAAAATGTTATACTCAAGCAGAACATTCTTCTTATTCTTCTCTTGTCATTTGCTTCATTCAAAACTGGTCTGTTTCTCATCATTTCTGGGCTGCTCTGTGAGAATGCAAGGATAGAGGACAACAGGACAGAAGATGGACAAAGAAGGCTGAAGGCCACGCAGTCAGGGTTGGTTGCTGAGCACTTCACAGGGGACTACTGCTGGGCCTCCAAACAAGCATGAGGATAACCAACAGCTGAAGTAGAAGGTGAATAAGAGGCATTCCCTTTTGTGTACTCTTTAGATTGACGTCTCAAAGGTCCTTGGATCCCAGGTGCTGCTCCAGCCCCAAATGGTCAATTTTTTACATGGGAAACCCTCCTCAAGGAGACACTGTTTCATGTTATTTTCATTATTGTGCTCATCTGCTGAGGTGCATGTTCTCTCCTTCTTAGCACTGACTCCAACTCTCCTTTCAGCTGGTGTTTCATTCTTGTTCCAGACTCAAGAGATGTATGTTTCTGGTTCAGTGAAATGACCCCAGACAAATGATACTTTCTGTAGTTTTTCCTACAACTCTTTATCTATCTTCCCTTCGAGCTTCAGGCTTCACATGCCAGATAACTAAGTATCAAAAGAGTGTTACAGGAGCCTCAATGCTGATGGCACACTGCTCACATCAATGAAGTAAAATTGGTTATAATCAGACTTCAGAAACACAACAGATGTGCAGTCCTAGTACCATTCCTCGCAGGAGCCACTGCCTCTTACTTTGGTACACCCCTTTAAAGTTGGGTGCTGAGAACAAGTGCTTTCAGAAGCGTTTCTGTCAGCTGCATCTAAATTTCCTGATACTCAAGTACCTTTGATCCTCCTGTGGCTTTTCGATTTTTGCAAGGATCCCACAGTCTTTGATTTAATTTTCCTTCTGCCTGACTCTAGATGTTGACATTTGCAGTCTGGTCCCCTGAGGAGTCACTGCAGAAGAGTACGTCCTTACTCTACACCACTGTGTGGAAGCATCAGTCTCTCCTCTTGACTGCAAGCCCCCAAAACCTGCCTAGGCCAGGGCAAGAAGGTGCAAAATTCCTGTCCCTGTAGTGTAGGTAAACTCCGTTTTTTTCATCTCAGCCAGATCCAGCACAGACATGGTTTGAAAGCTGCAGGAACAACTGCTTACTCTGCAGCCTGAGAAACAGGCTCAGAGTCTTTGCAGAGCTTCTGGGTAAAGATTTAGTGCAGGAAGCTTCTGAGCCCTATGCCAGTTACATGCAAAAGTAATTTTTCAGATTAACTGTGCAGGAGCATTTGGTGACATCAGTAAATTTAGCATGAAGTTCCTTGTGCCCATTGATCTTGGAGGTAGATTTGCTATCAATATTCACTGTGAGGCCCAAGAGAGCTTTACTGTAAACAATAACTATGTTAAAAACTTCACGTCTTTGCACCGTAACGATGCTAGAAGACGTTGCTTCCTTAAGTGCGCGCAGCTTGATGCAGCACATGAATCAAACAGTGCAAAAATGCTCCATCACCACATTGTGGAATAGTATCTTTTCTCTGGCTGTCCACAAACTTTGATACATCTGAAAAGCTTATGCTTAGATTTTCTTGGAAGAGAAGTTGTTCTCAAACTCCACGCTTTAATAACCTACTTATCAGAATTAGTGTTGAGGGTTAGACTGAGTTTAGAGACATTATTATCAGCACGGAGGAAGAGAGTCTTGTTTGCTATAATCTGCAACGCTCACTGCAAAGAGCTTTAGTCTTCATTTCAGACTTAGCATATTGCAGGAAACACATTTGTTTCTCTAATATAGTTAGCTCCAATGCTCTAATAACATGAGAGAAACATGAGCTACGCGAAGTTTGAGAGTACAGAGCAAAACTGCTTACAAATCTGGAGTTGTGCAAAACAAGTGCCTAAAAAAAATTGTTAAAAATCAAAGCTCAGAGATGAAGTTTGGGTCCAGATCCAAACACCCCTGAAGTCCTGCAACTTTTCAACTTATGATGTGCTGGAGCCAGGGGGGAGGGTGTGGGGGGTCATCTCTTGAAATACTGTCATGTTTTTGAAAACAGCACCTGAGCATTTGTTCAGAGCTGCAGTTTAAAATACAGGCTGGCTTTTATCCATCAAATACACTAAAGCATGCTCACACCCTGGAGTGTCCTGCAGGGGCTTTTCTGAATCAGGACCAAGAAGCAAGGTGGACCTCAAGCAAACAGCTGATCTGTCTTGCAGATACTTTTTTTTTTTTTCTTGACACTCTGTGCATTCCTAAAACTAACAGGAAAATAGTGTTGTGTGTGTATAAACAGCCTTGGATCAGTTCTGTTCTGCTGGGTTCTTATGTTACATTCTTTTGTGCTACATACAATTTCCACTAGGACATTTTGTCCCCCAGGCTTCATCAGCCAGTCTATTACATCCACCCCCCCGAACCCCCGCCTCCCTCTGGTTGCATAACTTTAGCCAGGATGTTAAATTAACTCTCTTCCAGATGACTTTGACATAATATTATTTACTTTCATAGCACATATGCCAGTATGCAAATACATTACTCAGCACTATCAGTGCTGCACTTTCACCGAACGATTACTACCGATGCTGCACTTTCACCAAACTATTACTCTTTGTTTTTTTAATGATGGTTCACTAGATACCAGACAGGAACACTGCTGTGCCAAACAGCAGAACACTCATGTCAAGCAGGAGAATCTGGTGACATTAGAAAACAAAGTCTGGTTGGCATTTGTAAAGGTTTATGGCCAACTGAGGAACCCACATCAGCATCTCCTTTTTAAAGATTTCGGCTCATGTTTTTATCTTCTGAAGGAAACCTCAACCAGCTTATTACGGGCAGCCATGGTGGTAGAGCAGATTGTCTTTGTATCTAGAGGTGACATGATATCTATGTTTAAACACCTTCCCAGCTGCCAGGCACAATCCCAGCTGCTTCCTGACTGCAGGAGAGCAAGAACAGGCTCACACCTCACTCCTTCTGCCTGTGTTTGCCATGAGAATCAAATCCAGTTACAGAAGCTGAAGTAAGAGCTAGATAACCAGGAGCCCCAGGTCCACACGAAGGTCTGTCCTGCGGTCAAAGGACACACATCACCCGTGGAGGTGAAGTCAGTCCTTAACAGCACTGCTGCCCACACACAGGTAGCAATGCCAAACACACAGGTCCACGAGGAGGTAAAACCAGTCCCAGGTATTTGTCTTGCAACTGAGCTAACATCTGGGTGAAAACTGGTCACACTACACTGTCAAAATCACTCATGACTGATTTGTGTGTCTACCTGAGCAGCTCAGGCTGGTACAAACACACAGTCACAACGAAGTTAAACACAAAGAGTAAGCAAACCCTCCAACGCAGGGTATAAGACTCCATATACTGTAGCAGTCCCAGCTTATGTGAAGTAAAGAAAACACAAAAAACACTGGAGAAACTGGATGAAAGGAGACTTTCCACAGTCTCACGTTGTATCTGCTGTGGCCACAGACTTTCAGGGCACAAAACTGCACATGGAGATACATTTTGTATTCGATTCCAATACAGCTAAATGCACAAATGGGCACAAAAAGAATTGAAAACAGCACTTCCAGACTGGAAAACAAAGGCACAGCAAGTAAACACGAGGAAGTGAGAAGTTCAGCTTAAATGCCAGAGAAGCATATGGTGAGAGTTGCCTTTCTTACTGCTGTGGTGGGTCTGGGGATGATCATGGTCCTGCTGGGCCGCCCCTCTTGCAGAGGCTGATGTACACTCACGGGTTGCTGTCTGCTACGGGAATCCAAAGCTCTAGGAAAAGAATGAGACACTATGCAAAGGGCAGGTGTCCACAGACAGCTTTCAGAGTTTCACAGGCTCAGGCAGCTGTCTGTCTATTGAAGGGAAAAAAGTTCATGTTACCCTTATTTCTTTTGCTAAGACCTCAAAGGTGAACCACCAACATGTGCAAATAAGAGAAGAGGCTCTTTGACACAGTGAGAAACACCACTCCAGCTAGCTAATAAATATTTCATTTTCAATAGGACTCTGGCCTAACTAACTATATCTTACACCAGTCTATTTATGGCAGAATTAAAAATATCACAAGACCTTTCACCTGGAGCTAGCATTTGTACTATTTTTAATTGTTAACAAACTTGGAACTACTAGTTCCTTAATACCGGAACTTGCTGTGTTTCTTCTTCAAGTGAAGGAAGTCTATTTTTTTCTGCAGGCTCATTTTTTTCACTTTCTTTGTTTCATGCCTGATTACATTTAGCATGGATGTTTCTGATATACTTACATGCCAAGAAAAATTATTACTTTGTTTTATCCTTGAACAATCCAAACTCATATTTAACAACTGAAACTTGGCGTGCTGATCAGTTTTCAATAAAGGCTACATATGCTTTGCCAGGGAAGTACATTTAGCTAGGGCTGAACTACCTGTTCCTGAAAAAATTACCCGACCTGTATGGTCTGGACTTTTCATCACATAAAGGGCCTTCATCTTGCAAACATCCATTCTTTCACAGAAGCATGGAATTGTCAGAGTTGGAAGGGACTTCTCAAGACCATCTAGTCCAACTCCCCTGCCCATAAAGTTTTTCCTCATATTTAAATGGAACTTCCTGTGTTTCAGCTTGTGACCACTGCCCTCCCGCCCGGCCCCCCCCACTCCTGTCACTGGGAACTACTGAAAAGAGTCTGTCTCCAAGCTCTTTTCACTCAACTTTTACATACTTACAGGCATTAATAAGGTCTCCCTTCAACTTTCTCCAGGCTAGAGTCACAGCTCCCACAGCCTTTCCTGATAAGAGAGATGCTCCAATCCCCCAATTGTCTTTGTTGCCTTCCACTGGACTCTCTCTAGTCGTTCCCTGTCTCTCGTGAACTGGGGAGCCCAGAACTGGATGCAGAATTCCAGATGTGGCCTCACCAGGGCAGAAGGGGAGAATGACCTCTCTTGACCTACTGGGCACACTCTTCCCTATGCAGCCCAAGATTCCAGGGGCCTTCTTGGTGACAAGTGCCCATTGCTGGCTCATGGATAACTGACTGTCTACCAGGACTCCTAGATCCTTCTCAGAACTGCCTTCTCACAGGTCCACCCCTAACTTACATTGGTGCATGGGGTTCTTCCTCCCCAGGTGCAGGACCTTACACTTTTCCCTGTTGAACTGAAGAACCTGTAGGTTCTTCTCTTCCCAGCTCTCCAGCCTGTCCAGGTCACACTGGATGGCAGCACAGCCACCCCTCCCAGTTTTGTATCATCGGCAAACTTGCTGAGGATACACTCTGTCAACTCATTTAGGTAATTGATTAATATGTTGAACAAGACTGGACTGAGTATTGAATGACTTAAGAAATGCCTGTGTCTTTTGATTCTGCTCAGGACTTAACAGGTCCAGCCTGTTTCCAGCCCAGAGCTGGCAGAAAATCTTGTTATGCTGGGGGTGCAGAACTGATACCCACAGACTGCATTGCTAAGCAACAGCCCCTAGCAGGGCCAAGAAGTACCTGAGTAATGATATCCCCTTTTCAGAGGGAGGAATTGCCAGGCACAAGCACTTGGTAGGAAGTGCTGTGTTTGTCCTGTGAAGCAAGGACAGAGCCCAGCTCAAGAGTTCTATTCCTTCAGACCTCACTACTGTTCAGCTTCAGCTCTACCATTTCCTGCTGTCAGAAAACTCGGCTATCAAGAAGCTCACACTCATGAACCAGACTCTTAACACCACATGCTATTCAAGATCTAGAAATTGTACTGTAAGGTTGACTCAGATTTCTCTGAAACTCCACACTTACATTATTGTTTATTTTATATACATTACTCAGTCCCAAATAAATATCAAGACATTAGCATCCACCAAAGTAGTGGTTTTGCTTTCATACAAATCCCATGTACATAACCTCACACTCAGTCTTGCACTGTTCACCCCATTGAATAGGTAAGCACTGGAAACAAAATATTACAAGCTTTACTCTGGCATCAGTTGTCATACACTGACACGGAGGGAGCATGGAGGTGTATCACGGGGATAATGTGGGCAGAACCTGCAGTATTCTTGTGGTAAGAAGAAGAGGAAGGGCAACTGCTCATCTCTAGTTTTTCACTGCTCTGCTTTCAGAAAAAAAAAATAGCACTACCATTGGAGTCAGTGTGAACCAGCCTGACTGTCTTCTCTTAATAATCTGTACAGCTGCATTGCTCTCAGATGATCTCAGCCAAAAATCCACCACGCAAAGCACATCCCCTTCTCATCTCATGTCTTTTGCCTAACCCAGTTCCTGTGGGTTCCCTATACCCGAGAGAAAACAGAGAGGTAGGGCTGTGAGGACATTGATAAGACCTTCCAAGACAGGATATGTGTGGGTGAAAAAAAAGAGTGGACATTCTTCAAAGCCCATTTTCTAGCCTTTCCCTGCCACTGTTGGAAATGGGCATCTGAGTAAGCTTGCTCCTCCCCTACAAATGGCTCAATGCTGGAGTGAAATCATAGGTCTGTGCCTACTCCATCATCTATTGACATAGACATGACTGTGACTCACAGATTCAACACTGTGACTTGACTGCTGCATGATATACTGGAAAGTTTTCCTTTTCTCCAGAATTTCAATAAAAAGCACTTACTCACATAATAGGTAGTATGTTCTTCGCTGCCTATTGCACTCTTGTGTTTACTCACAGTTAAAATTATATGTTTTCTTTTGTCATGCAATCTTTCTGCTACAACAGTAAAAGCTTGCTTCTTTTCTCCACAATACTACACTTAGCACAACACATCCTGGGATAATTAAGGTCTAGAAATGGAGACTAAAGTAACAGGTTGACTAGAGGTTGATAAATGATCAGCTGTCTATCAAGCCATGGTAACATGTTGCACGTGGTCTTTAGTCTGCCTTAATGCTGAAAGGAAGGAAGATAACACCCTCGTGCAGACTTAGTTCAAGACCAGGTGAGATTAATAATGTAGATTGCAATAAATCGTCAGACATTTTATTACTCATGACAGCAGTAAACGCACATGGGAACTGGTCATCCAGCAGCAGAGGCTGTTGCTGATGGCTAAATAAATGGTTTGGATTTTTTTGTACTAGCAAAGTTAACACAAGTTTGGCATAAGCTAACAAAAAAAGGAAAATTAGTTAGCACTGAGCTGATCCAAATCACATTTTAACAAATGTGGTGGCACAAAAATAGTTCTTCATTTCCCAACAACATTACTAATGCAGCCCTTGCCTTAGATTAATACAAGCAGTTACATATTTCTTTCACAGTATTTACATTTTCTGTGTGACATGCTGAACTACTGAAGATACCTGATTCAGGTGCTTCAAATGCACTGGGCCTTGACCACTGCCAAGCACCTTGCCAGAAAACTCAACATTTGTCCTTCAGGGTCATGTCTTCAGTATGTCTTCAGATGCTCCACACAACACTGTGGGACACAAAAGGTAATTAAGTATCTTCCATACTCATGGACTGTGCAGAAGGGAGTCACTGATGGCTGAGAAGGCCTTCTGTGAAACACAAGTGCTTAGGAGAAAAATGAGTTCATGAGTTTGACAGAAGTCTAGTGCTCCACAGCCCTGGAAGAGCCATGTGTTTATGTCCCTTTGATGGCAGCTGCGGTGATGAACACACACAGAGCAGGCATGCTAACTAGCAGTAATGAAACTGCTGTGATACACATGTGTCCTCATGCATCTGCTTTATTCTGCAGTCTTTTTCACGTCATACTTCCACCATAACCAAGAAGACAGATGATCATGTAATGGTGCTCCAGGCTGCTCTTAAGAAACATCACGTGCACCCTTCTGGATGTCTGAAACACACTGGGTCTGTCTTGGCAGTCATACTGTAAAATTTCTCCTGGCCTCCAAAATCTGGAACAGACAAAGATGTTACTATTCATTTCTTAAGCACAGTAATCTGACTGCTGAGAGTTAAAACAGCATTTTCCAAAGGGAAGGAAACAGAGTAAATTCAGTCAGCATTACTTGTAGCGTACATGTTAGGACATCAGGGGCTCTTGTCAGACCCATAGCTTCACCAGGCAGCTGAGGAGGCTCCTCTCACCCAAAATATGACAGCTTTGAGATACAGGAGGGGAAGGACTTTCTTCAGACAAGTATGTTTAGCTATCGGAAGAAGAGGATACTGGGAAAAAAATGGGGTGGTAGATAAAGAAAATGTGGACCTGGGACAAGCTGAGAGAGTGAGAACAACATAAGTAATATCCATAAAAGAAAGACCAGATATAGGAGGCTTAGACACACAAGAAAGTAGTAGCCTGGAGAAAAGGCTCACAGAAAAGCTGCAAATATTGTGTGGAACAGTTTTCCAGTTATGAGATTTCCACAACTTGGTAGGGCTTAGTGACAGAGGAAAGTCTCAAAGAATGGGCTCTGGGTTTAAGTGAACTGCCTCTTCATCTAATATAAAATACACTGCATATCCTAACTCCCAAAAGATGTCTACCTATCAGCACCTCATGCCAGGAACTGCAGTCTTTTAAAACCTTTCAAAGGACCTCCACCACCTGCCAGGTCTGGCATCCTGCCTCCAACAGGCCCTGAGCTGCAGTACCCACTGCTTCCCACTTAGGTACATCATCTCTGCCCAGACTTAGAGAGGTGGAGTGTCACAGTTTGACTCAGGTCCGACAACAATGCTCTCGATCCCCCCTCCCCCCAACCCAGGTAGGGAAGGAGAGAGAGAAAAAGAGAGAGACTTGGCCGGATTGAAAACTAAACTGCACAGCTTTAATTAAAACACTAATGAATCATACAAGAAAATATATACAATTATATACAGATATATATTCAGGTATGGGCAAAAGTCTCTCGCCTCCCCCCACCCCAGCAACTCCCACAGCACTTCCCTGAACTGGGAAGAGTCCCGAGGAATCCCGGAGCTGCTGCTGGAGAAAGCAGAGAGTTATGGGGGTCACGAGAGATCAAGCCTGAGGATCGACGATGATGGATGAAGAGTCCTCCCCGGACACCGGCCATGGACCAAAGAGAAGGGGAGAAAAAAAAGGAAGGAAGTTGTCTTCTGTGATCTCTGACCTTCCTCTGAGCTTACGTAGATATATGGAATGGAATATCTTTGGCCAATTTTGCTGTCTGTCTAACTCAGCCTCCTACGAGGTGGGTCACAGATCTCCCCATAGTGTCTGAGCTGGCAGAGTGCAGGTGCAGCCTTGAAGCCTCAGTAGTTAGAAAAACATTCCTCTGTCTTATCAGCCTAGCAGAACACACTGTTGCTAGTTACAGGAAAGCTTACTGAAGGAAAGAAAAATCAGTAAAAAGAAAAATTGGCTTCATCCTGGCTCAAACCAGGACACTGGATTAAAACATTTAACAGACTTTTGTCTTCATACAGAATAATAAAGTTAGCAAGTATACTGATTAATTCATAGAGGAAGCACTTACGATTAAGTGGCGTATGGCTGTGCCAAAATATGACAGATCTGATGACCTGACCTATGATGAAAATTATGAGCTACATTCATTTATAGTAGCTTTTAAAAAGATAAATCTTTTTATCCTTTTGTTACAAAGACAACAGGTTAGCTCATATACTGAGAAACAGAATAGTACTATCTCATCCAGAGGATGAAGCGAAGATACAAGATAAAGAAATCTTTTTTTAAAATGTAAATGTCAAATTACCTAAGTAAACTGTGTCTGGCAGTTCATACACACGCGTATTTTCTACTACAGAGCAATTAGGCTTCAGCTTCCTTGATCTCTGCAGCAGAAAGTCAAGAAAAACTATTATCAAACAGACTATACCATTCTCCCTATTAAATGCAGCAGAACATGATCTTGTTTGCCCAGATACAATTGCACAGCATATTGTTTTAAGACTCTCCAGATGAATATCTGTGTAAATTACCTCAGTTACACATGCTGTTTTTGCTGCACTGCAAATGCTGCTGGGCAAAACAATGTTTAAACCAAGAAGGACCTAACTGACAATGCCTAGTGTAAGAGTAGGAGAAGGGAATTCTCTATATTCCAGAGGCATCACCAGCAGTGCTGCTGTACATCCCTTGTGCAGCACAGGGCAGTGTCCTCTCTGGCATGTGCACTCTCCCATACATTGAAGTTGCTGAAGACCAGTGTGCTCAGGGTATCTGCCCAAGTGGCCCTCCCAGGAACTTGCTCTTGCTTCCTCTTAAGACAGCTTCCATTTGCAAGGACCAAGGGGAAGGGGACTCAATCCCACTAAATTAATTTTACTAAGGCAAAATAAACAAATCAATCAACCCATCAAAAAACCCAGTATCTAAAGTGTCAGAACCTCTAATTAAAGCCAAGTAATTAATTTGACTGTGACAGACAGCCACCGCCATCACCTGTAATGCACTGTATTCTGCATGTGGCACATGCACACACATAACTTACATACATCCCATAAAGCCCACTTTCTTTCTGTAAAGGCTCAGTTCCCTTTTCTCCCAAGCAAGAAAAAGAACAGTGAGCATGGATGTTTGTGAATAAAGTTGCTACAGCTTCAAATCACATCTAATTGTCTAAGTCATTCACCTCATTTCAATGTTAACTGCTGCTTGTGAGGACAAATCATCTTTGGACTTCCTCTCTGGTTTTGGTTTTGTTACTATTATTTTTTTTTTTTAATAAAAGTGGATAGCAATGTATGTAAAAACTGCAGGTTGGCTTAGCCTCTCTTGGGAAAGTCAACCATGGCCTTTGAAAACAGACATTCCTCTGTCTTATCAGCCTAGCAGAACACACTGTTGCTAGTTACAAGAAAGCTTACTGAAGGAAAAAAAAAATCAGTAAAAAGAAAAATTGGCTTCATCCTGGCTCAAACCAGGACATGGAGAAACTGGGACTCCCAACACCTGATTATCTACCTTCCATAAAAGAAATCTAATTTTAATTCATGTAATTCTCACTTCCAGATGATAGGTCTTGCTAGGACCTCACCAGTGAATTAATAATGCATTTTATTAAGAGATTTCTTCCTTTCCTCCACAGTCTAGCCTCGTAATATTTCCTTTGTTCACGCCAAACGCAGAGTGAGGTTTAGGATTTCACTATATCTCTGTCACAGAAATGTGAACATTCAGAGAAGAAGCCACAGGACTTACATGACCATCCTTTGTGATGGCTGAAGTTGCAAAAAACATGGCACAAAAACCAGCCCCTTTTTAGCTGGTGAAACATGGCACCACAGCTACACACACTTGGATTTGGAAATAGATAAAGTGTCACTGTCTGGTTGAGAAGCTTTTAGTCACAGCAAAATCTAGCTTACCTTTTAAAATCACTTCTGGCACTGAAGATCAGAGCTGCTGGTGTTGTGGTATGTCCTGTGGCATAAGCAGGTCTTTGGGGAACAACCATACAAACTCTTCTAGTCCCCAGCTTAGCCCACCTGCCTCCTTAATCTCATTCTATGACCTCTGAACAGAGAGGCAATTTAGTGCTTTAAATAGGTTTCTAGGCTCACTCTTTCCTTCTCCCTCCCTCTGGACACAGATCTACTCTCCAGATTTGGCTGGTAGGTTAGGTACCCTCCACCAAGTCATGACCATCTATTGTGTAAGACAATGGATTGTAAAGCAATATAGATTTTATCAATAGAAACACTCTTTGATAATCAGACTTTTGTGGATAAAATAATAGATTCAGCTGACAGTGAGTGTGTCTTTGCTTATGGGATGCCAGATTACAAAATTATTAACTGGGGTAAATACCCTACTGTATCTTAGTTACTTATATATTTATTCACAGCTTTGGCTGCAGTGGTTCTGGTAAGTACCATTGCTGCACTACAAAGAGTTTAGCCAACTCACTCAAGGAAACTTTAAAGGAGTACAGAAACAAATATTTCTTTTCTAAGTTTGGCTGTATCAATTCTTCACAAATTGATGGCATTAGGGCTTCCATTTAAAAGAGGGGGGAAAACAAATGTTGTGAAAACATTGTTGTTGCAAAATCAGGCACACAACATTGTGTGCTAAAAAAATGGATCTTCCAGAATTAAGGTTGCCCACGCCGCCGTCTTTTGGCTCCTTTCTTGCATTACAAGATCACAAGCTAATTTCCAGAGCAGCCCTGCCTCACCAATTGCTCAAGGTAGATATTGCTCAGTGGTAGTCAAATTTAGCCGTAACCTAAATTCCACGTAGGGCTTCCCATTGGCTCAGCAGCCCCCGAGGGCCCAGAGCCTGCCAGTAGGAAACAGTTGGCACAAGGTCTTAGGTGGAATTTAGACTGGCTGAATCTGGAGCCTAATAAGCAGCTATTCCTTATTTTGTTTCTTCCTCATTGTGCAGAGTGTGGCCCCAGGCCTCAATTACTGTACACTATTCAATCCCTGCTCAGAATGCAACATTATTAATTTCCTCATGTTTCCTCATTACTGATTTCCTATGGCACTCCTCATCCCCACATCTCAGTGTCCTGCAAACACAATGCGCTCCATAGCAGTCTGTGAAGTGAGCAGTGGATCTGCCATTCAGCAATGGTTGCAGCTGAACAGTTCTGCTGGCATGGGGCATCCATGGAGGGATGTTTCCCAGGGCAGTTACAGTTTTATGTCACCAGCCATCCATGTGTTCCTTGCTGGACAAGGTCCCAGCTGTGCTGCGGTCTGTGGCAAAGGTTCCCTGGAAGCAACGGATCCACCAAAACTGGCCCTCAGCAATACCATTGGAGCATCATTCTGTAGCATCTATGTAAAAAATCTGAGAGTGGTTGCCATATTGCTCTCATTAAGAGAGCAAGGGACTGTTATCATAGAGTAATGGGCTCCTGCTGGTGCATTAATATTGAAGAAGAGCTGGAGGCATTTATGGAAACAATGTGGAAGCCTGGTATTTATTCTCAGAGCAGGCAGCATTGATCCTTTCTCCCCGTGGTTCCCTACAATGACTTTATTCTTGTTCAAGTGAGGGGAATATTTATCTAATAATTTCCTCAGCTGGATGTTGGTGCAGGGAAAGAACGGATGTTCTTGACTTCAGCATGGCAAATAGTTTAGAAAGACATCTTGGGTGAATCAGCTATCCAGGTCAGTTTATTCACAACACTTCATGGGAGGAACCGTGAAAAGATGGCAGAGGTGTTGTTTACTGTCCTGTGATTACCTAGCTCATCAGCACAAATTTAATTTCAAATACTTGTGGTTCAACTCAGGAGCACTTTACTGCTAAGACAAAGCACTCTCTTACTCTCTCCTCATGCAAATTGAAATGCATTATGCACTAGGAGCAGCTATCTTGCATTTTCTAGTTTTCTTGTGTCTTGCACCTTAATGTATGTTTTGTTTGGAAGCACGTTATCAGCTCAGATTACATTCCTTAGAAGCACCACTTTTACACAAACAAAAGAAACTTGGAGCTTAACCAGGGAGAAAGGAATTGAAAAGTCCACCAGCAGTGAAAACCAGCTTCTTCTTAGTGGGTTTCAAAACCTACTCACAAATTTCTGCAAAATTAGGCTTCCTTAGGAGCAAAATGTTGCCAGTTCTTATGTGTTAAAAGAAATACCAAATAATGTGTTATTAACATCATTCCATTTCAGTATTATGCATTTGTGAGAGAAATATATGGATTTTACATTGACACTGCTTGGGAATGTTAGATATAAGATGCTTCGTTTTTATTAACAAATATTATTGGTGAAAGATTTCTAATTAAAAAAAAAATGAGGAAGACTGAAATGGGGAGAACAGGGAAGATCTCTTCCATGTAGTTTTTCCACAGTAATTGAAGGGGCGAGGAGATGGCCAAAGAGTAAAACCCCTTCTTCCAGCAGAAAAGAGATTCTTACAGAGTCAGAGGAGCTGAAAGTAACTTCTCCTTTCCAAAGGCTATTGGACAGCAGTGCCTTAAAAATTTCACTCAGATAATAACGAGAAGAGTCTGGTCCCCAAGGAGGGTGCAAGAAGGTGAATTAATAGTAATCCCAGTACCTGGCTTCTTCTTCAGAGCCAGTTCCATAAAGCAACTTGGGCTTCTCACCCATACATCTTCCAGGATATACCAAATCTATCTCCCATCAGTGGGGACCATACTCTGGTTAGCTGACAGCTGGTAATTTTTCAAGTTTTCTCTATTTTTCTGTGACTCTTCCATTGGGTCTGGAAAAAAAACAATGAACTAGCCCCATGCACACAAAAATCACAAACAAGCAAATAAACAAGAATTCATCCTCTTCGCTGTGAGTGTCCCCACATTACATTGCAGGACTTTGAAAAGGATGCTTATTGTGGAGTTCTTGTTTGCACCAGTCCCACTGTGGGAGCCACTTATATAAGTCATTGTTAAAGTTTGGGGAACATCTGAATCCAAAGATGGGGCAAACCCATTAAAACCATGACAGATGGGACAAAACCATTAAAGCAAGGATGCCTGAACTTGAAAAAAAACAACAACAACACACACACACACACAAAAAAAACAAAACAAACTATAAAGCTCTTTCTATCCCATAAATAATTCAAGGTATTTTGCCTCTTGCAGAAACACAACAACCCTTGGATTGCTTAGAAGTAGAAGAGCTGTTTGCATGCAAGACATCCTGGGTGGTGCTAAATTGCATGAGGATGTGTCTGCCAGGGGCTGGTGAGACTAAGTGAATGGTATACACAGGAGGATCTGTACCTCTGAAAATAGATGCCTGAATCTCTTGAGGGGACATTCAGTGGGAACCAACAACCTGAACTTGCATTGAGAATTGGACCCTTGAGGTTAAGTCCTGCTTAGTTACAGGTTCTCAAGGAAGAAACACTGGGCTGATATGCTCCAAGTACAGTGAAAGTCATCATCAGGGCTCTCCCCCACACAAAGACCCCTTTCCTCTGGGGTAAGACAGGATGCTGGCTGCCCAGAAGAAAAAAAAAAGCTTGTGATCCAGAGATGTCCTGGCATCAGCACTGGTAACAACCTCAGCAATGCTGCTTCTTGCAAGGGACCAAAAGACCAACAGCACAGACCTACAGCACCTCAGAACAGGATGTTTGACCTAGACCAGCCCAAGGCTCTTGGATGGCGACAACATGTATCTCTGGGTCTTTCTGACCTTGTTCATGTAGGAAAGTAAAGTCACTATCAACAAGATAGGGTTGGACTTTCACAAAGCATGTGAAAACAGATTTGACCACAGACACTGCTGACATTCTCAGCATGAATGTTTATAATTTTAAGTCTGCATGTGCTGTCTGTGTATGCGTGCACTTGCTACTGCTTGAAACCTGCCTGCAATTGGTCACAATCTTCAGAAATGTGCCCTTTACACTATACTAATAATCCACAAGTATAACTGCCAACCAAGCCAGGTTTTCTTCCTGTATAAAAAAAAAAAAAAAAAAAAAAAGTCCTGCTGCAGGAAAAGGTAAATAAAACTTGAGCTCCATTGTATTTTATGAAGAGTATGTAATATATGGTAGAAAGCAGATCCCCATAAAGCTGCTGTGCCTTGGCCAGAGCCCAGGAAGGAAGTTTGGTAGCTGTGGCTCTGAACTGTCCCACCTTATTTTGCAGAGATCCTGTGGGAGGAGAAGGAATCCTCAGCACTTCATCTCCCCAGATATACACCTTGCACTGCAGACATATGAGAACTCTCCCACTTCCACCCTGCCCTGAGACACAGAGCAGTTAATTTGGGTGACACAGCATGTAGGAAATCCTAGAGATGCCAAGTCTCCTTTCATTAACCTACCCACCTCCACCTGCTTTCCAGCAACCTTGTAATGGTAAAACCCAGCACAGCACCAAGGATTATGGAATCACTTTTGATTTTAAGTAGCAGTGAGGAGGCTATTAGATAAAACCCAGCATCCTGGGTTTCTTCCCAGCTCTCCTGTTATTCTATGCCAGCTCTGGAGTAGGGGGCCTGGCAGCTTCTGGCCCTGTAGGCTATCTGCCACAGCATGCTGCAAAGAAAACAAAACACAATCCCAAAGATGCCGCAAAAGCATTTTGTTGTCTAACCCCAAAGATGCAATCTTTCCTAAAGTCTGCAGTGCCTGATTCCATCAGCTGCTGTCTCAGTCAACCAAATCAAAGGGGATAAGCTGTACACTGTGGTTCCTGAGAGGCATTTCATTGAAAATCAAGTTCCAAGCTAAGGCTTTAAAATAAATATATCAAGATAAACAGGTTGGTCTTTGTTTCAGGCACAATCAGCTTGACTGTTTTTTTCTTGTTGTTGATGTTCCCTAATGTTTTTAATGTGGGATGCCATTTCCTGACTACTGTCTCTGCTCCAAAAACCTGTCCTCCTTCATCAGCTGGGCGTTTTCTCTGTCTTCTGGGGTTCATATTCTGAGGTGATCAGTTTAGCACTGGTTGAGGCTAGCCACTAAGGCTTCCTCATGATCAGACCTGTTCAGTAGTCATTTTACTCTGCCCTGCACTTGCAGTGAATTACGGCTTGGGCTGGACTTTGATGAATGGTCAGCATGAGGTAATAGTTCTTCTTTTTCCAAAACGAGTGAACAGCACCTGTGGCGAGGCTAGAGCAACCCTGCTCTCACAATAAGATGTGGTTGATGTGGAAGAAACCTCCTTCTTCTGCCCAAGGAGGGAGAGACACATACAGAGGCCACAGCAGTCTGGTGCAGAGGGTGCTGCAGCAGGCTTCTGTCCAAGCAGAGTAACAACTGGAAAAATGTCATTGCATGTCCCAAGGCAAGAGGGACACAAATTCTGTGCAATTTTGTATCTGGATTAAGCAATCCCTGAAGTCAGCTTTGAACAGCACAGAAACATGCTGTGTTCTGAGTTAGTGGAAGGAAAGTTTTAGAGAAAATTGAGAAATTTTCAGAAAACTGAGACTGGGATAAATGGTTGGCTGGCAAGAGAAGTCCTATTAAAACAAATCTGACTTAAGAAAACAACCTTTAGGTTATTACATAGGCTGGGAAAGCATCAGCTGTGAGCAGTTGCAAATGTAATGTATTTAATTTCCACATTCACGACCATTAAATCATATTCCCTCTCATTTAAGGGAGGAAAAGAAAACCTTTTGCCTTGTGTTTAATTAGTGAAAAAGAATGTGTTGGCCTTTATGCAGATTGTTCCAAAGCAGATGTACACAATTCAAAATCAAGACTCAGAAGTAAGTGGGCCACATCTTTTTAAGATAAACTCACACATACCTCACATGTGTCCATCAGTTACCCAGAAACATCATGACCAAGTCTGATTTAATCAAAGATTGTGAAAGGAACCTGTATTGTTTCAGCTCACACTCTTCAAGCCTTTTCTACCTGAAGTCAGCAAAGTTCTGCCATTTGTTTCAAAAAGATCAGATCACTCACCCACTTGTGAAGCTTTACTGTTCTCCTGTTTTTAATAAGGGATGTAATTTTAATTTTTATGCTGGCCTTCAGGGATTCTGAGCTTGAAATATGGACCTGGGACATACTCTGCATTGCTTAGGAGATCTGTAAATTAGCATTTACACTAACAGGAAACGAAAGAAAAAAACAATCGATGGGGACAAACTGTCCAGAGACCTGCAAGCTTCCACATCAGGAGCTTCCTCCCAAGACTAAGCTAGAAGGGAGGTTTAGACTGAAAAAACGTTGCTGCTGGTTTGGATGCTAATTCCTGAAGTAGCTGTCAAAGAGACTGAGAGCACAAGCCCTCGATAAAAATCACAGCTGGGAAGAGGCAGCAACGCTGTGAGCACAGCTGTCAGGAGGCCGTCGAGCAGCACAGCACCAGCCCTGCACCTCCGAGTGCAGAGGGTGACTCCTTTCCCTTTCCAAGAAGCCTTCGGGCATCCTCCTACTATTGCACCAGCCTTCGTCTTTCCACGCTTGACCGTTCTGCATCGGTGGTTTCCAGCACATCTTCTTCCAAGACGCGGACTTTGTGCAGAAAAAAACAAAAATTACATTTTAAAAATCCCTATTTTTTTAGTGCCAAAGTCATTAATGATCAACACTTGTTACGCGGAACTGGTAAAACCAGTTTGCTAAAATAAAGCCGGGCATTTCGTTATTATTTTCGGGCTTAATTTAGTCATCATCAGTTACTCGGGCTCATGTTTGCAAATCACGCAGGGCAGGGACTTCACCCCTCCGGCCCGACCGGTTCTTAGAGCGCGGCCCGCAGCGCGGTGAGGGGCGGCGGGGCGAGGGGCAGGACGGCGCGGGGGGACGGGCCGGGAGGTGCCCCCGGGGGG
>NW_009953332.1:1729922-1737670 GCF_000747805.2 Chaetura pelagica
CCCCTCGCCCCGCCCACCCCCACCGCACGGAAGCGGCCCCCGAGGAGCCCCCCAGCATGACTTCTCGCTGGGCCGCCCGCTGCCCGCCCGGACTACGCCTTCGCTGGGGCCTGAGGAGATGCTGAGCGGCAGAGACTGTCTCCCCGCTGCCCCGGGGCTGAGCCACCCACCACTGCCACTGCCCCCGGGGTACCCCTCTGCCCCCGGTTATCCCACCTTCCTGCCCGAGCAGCTGCCACCTGGCACGCTCCAGTACCAAGGTGAGTCCCAGTGCTTTGGCAGCGGGTGTGCTGGGGCACCTGGTTTGGCACTGGCTGTGGTGCTCACTCCTCCCTGTCCACCTCTAGAGCTGATGCCACCGGGGAACTGCCTGCCTGAGGAGACCAAGCCCAAGAGGGGACGCCGGTCGTGGCCTAGGAAGAGGACAGCCACACACACCTGTGATTACGCCGGCTGTGGCAAAACCTACACAAAGAGCTCCCATCTCAAGGCACATCTGAGAACCCACACAGGTCAGTCCCAGAGCACAGGGTCATCAGTGGAATGCCGTAGGCTTAGGGGCATGGGGTGAGCCCCGGGGACAGTAAAGAGAGGGGAGCTCAGGAAGGGGGCTAAATGTAGCAAGTCATAACCCTTCTCTGCAGTTTTTCTGAGCATTTTTTTCCTCTCCTCTTGGCTACATGAAGTCCAGTGCAGTCTTTACTTACCGTCTTGGCATTTTGCTTAATGGTTCAAAATTACTCTGATGTGGGAACGGGTGAGTTTCTTGCCAAGGCAGAGGTCTTTTGTTCCTCTCTGTGTTGCTGGCTAATTAGCAGGTAGTTGAAAAGTCAGCTGGGCTTTGTTACTCTGCTTGTGTTGGCCCACTTCAGAAAAGGGAAGAAGACTTCTCTGTAAGATACCCCTTTTTTTGCTCGTGGTTAAAACCCTTTACACATGCATGCCTCTTGTCTTGGCTTGCTCTCTAGTGCAAGGAGGAATTGTGCACCTCTGCAGTCACTGTTCCCTTAGTGAGGGAACTGCAGTGGGACCCTTGCGAGTGGGGTTTTCAGCCATGTCAGCAGCACTGACAGGATGCTTTGCCTGTGTGTGGAGAGCACATCTTTCCCTGCACTGGCACCAGAGAGGCAGAGTTGAATGGTTGATTGGCTGCTGCTAGAATTCGGATAAAATCTGCCAAATGTGTATCTGAGCCTGAGTTAAAACTTCTTACTGTGCAGCTGAATCTGGTGTTGCAGTTACTGAGCTTGTGAAAGCAGGTACACTGTGAGCGGTTTTGCTAGTGCAGGCATTCCGTAATAGTGATTAAATAACTTGGGAATTTGCATAATTTAAATCCCTGGATTATGAACTAGATTTGGAACTTTCTTCTGAAAAGAAGATGAGGAAGGAAGAAGATACTGGTTGTGCAGTAGTTACGCTACATCTTCAGCTAATGGCAGTGAGGGTCAAGTGAACAGTACTTCCCATGTGCCCCAAGCTGGTCTGCGTGGTTTCCAGTACGTGTAGGGTTTGCAATTGTGAGGAAAACTCGTCGTGCCATCAACAGTGATTTTGTTGCAGTGAAGACAGTAAGATTCAGTTCTTAATCAGGCTGAGCTGAAGACAAAAGAGTTTTCAGCTGTTTTTTAGTTCTTAGAGACCTACAATTAACGAAATACCTTATATCTGCTGAGCTATTTCTGGTTGATATGTCATCGTATAACATTGGTTGCCAAAAAGCATGTCATCCTGTAACACTAGCTGCCAAAAATGCACTATATTATTATCTGAACTTGTGTGTTCTTGAAGCCTTGTGTGCAAGACAAACAGTGGAAATGAGAGTGAAGCTTTCAGTGACTCCCAGCGTCTTACAGTACCTGTACTGTACCCGTGCATTTTGAAAAGACAGTCTTACTCTGTTTGTTAGTCCTGTAGTTTGTTTGCTGTTGATTCAAACTGCATTTTCTTAGACGTCGCCCTTTTTCTTACCCAGGACAGCATGTCTTAGCGCTTCTTGAAAGAAAGGCGTTAGAAGTGGTAGCTGTGGAAAAAAAAAACAACCTAACTGCCATGTTTTATTTTTCTGTACTCTTAAAGGTGAAAAACCTTATCACTGTGACTGGGAAGGCTGCGGATGGAAGTTTGCCCGATCCGATGAACTTACTCGTCACTACAGAAAACACACAGGCCACCGCCCCTTCCAGTGCCAGCGGTGTGACAGAGCATTTTCCAGGTCGGACCACCTTGCCTTACACATGAAGAGGCACTTTTAATTGGAAGCAGTGGATCTTTCCCCAGCTGCCATAGAGATTCAGTATTTACAGCACAAGGACTGTCTTCTGAACGCTGGGAAGAACACAGTTTAAGCACTACAGATAATCAAGGTGAAGTTTTCCAAAGAGTGGAAAAGCGGGATAATTGCGTACAGACACTGCAACTTTTTTTTTTATATATTTACATTGAAAAGAAAAGAGAACCAAAAACATCGGGGTCGATGACTGGATCTTCTATCATTCCATTTGTAAATCCAACTTGAATTATTTCCGGACTACAAAATGCCAAGGAGTGACTGGAAGTCACGGATATCAGGGTTAAACAGACTGTGTAGTTCGGAGGGTGGGGATATTACACAGGGAAATGACATTCCCTTCATTTTCTTTCAATGCAATATTAGATGTAAATGTTATCTTGTATTTTTCTTTTTTTTTTTTTTTTTCCTTCTGAAAGCCATTATGATGTTAAAAGAGGAGGAAAAATTCAGGTACAGAATTATATTTTAAAAGCCTATTTCATGGTGCTTAGTGACTGTTGGTTCTAGAGGTACCAAAACCAGGAAGCCAAAGTTCTCAAACTGCTGCATATCTGACAAGGAAATATTTTTTTCTTCCGATGGCTGATTATGACCTAAATCAGGTAAATAAACCTGGTTTACTTTTTTTAAGAAAATAACTTTATGCAGACAGTCTGTAATGCACTGTGGTTTCAATGTGCAATAGTTTGTACAATGGTTTATTCCCAAATATGCCTTAAGCAGAACAAATGTTTTCTATATAGTTCTTTACATAATAAATATGTAATATAAATTTAAGCAAACTTCTATTTTGTATATTTGTAAACTACAAAGTAAAATTGAACATTTTGTTGTAATTTGTATTTTGCATATTCAAGTGGAAAATAAGTTTTAAATAAACCTATAATATTTTATCTGAATGGCTGCCATAATTTTCTTCTGTGCATGGATTTGGCAAAAAAAGCTTATTAAATATTTGTTAGTGGTTGAGCTTCCCAGGGTAAAGGTATGGGGGTGGCTGCAAACGCTTGTAGTCTCAAGACTCTGAAAGATAAGACTGTATAAATGCAGTGCAGATGTAACATGCCTTTTTAGGGAAAAAGGTATACTGAAAATTTTTGCTCTAAATATCAAATTGCCACTTACCTGCCTGAAGAAACTGCAATTTAACCATTTTTAAGGTGACTCAGTCTGAATGTTAGAGGGAATACTTTTCTTTGGGACATTACACTTGGCATATTCAAAGATAACAGTTCTAGACATATTTTTTTTTAGTGGTCTTTTCAGGATGAAAAATTTCTAGTGTAGTTTTCTTGCCCTTCTGAGATAAGCTGTGACCACTTTCATGTGAATTAAAATCAACTGAGTAACATTGCAAAGACTAAACTTGACTCAAGGAATAAATGCATGCATAAAACACCTTTTAACAATAAACTGCATGGAGATTCATTTGAAACCTACTCTGTCCTGGTAATTCAGTAATTTGGCAGTATCTGATGAGCTGAGATCCCAGTATGAATCCTGGTACACATATGTAACTTGTGTGAAGTTACAACTTGTGGGAAGGCTGACTGACCATGCAGAGTCTACAAATGGTATCACTGTACATTCAAGGCATGTTGGTGTGAGGTCTTTGGTGTATATTCAATGCGCTAATTCTCTGTGGCTAAATGCAGTAAACCTGCTGCAAGCCTCAGGTTGTTACCATTTTGTTGTAGTTGTCATTGCTCTAGTTTCTTTATGCATGTTTAGCAATAAGATGATTTCAACATGAGGGCTCAGTGAATAGGACCTGTTTTTCTCACTGCTCTTTGTTAAGTGAAGAAAGAAATGATTCCTCTTCCACTGGTTTAAAATGTCAGTCAGCTAGGAATTTGGTTAAATGTAATGTTCAGCTAAGCATAGAAAAAAATTGCAGGAAAGAGCCATTCTTATTTTTGCAAAAACAAGAGTGGCATTATCAATGTTTTGTTCCCAAATGTGCCTTAGGAATGTTACTGAATTTCATATTTTGATGTGTTCCTTGTGTGGTGAGTGGTGCTGTTTCTAAGTCTATGTATGTAACATAATGATGCAAAAAATATTTCTCACCCCTTATCTCCTAGGTGTGCTTTGTTCAACTGAAAGCTATCTTTGTTGATTTGGCTTATGGGTAATGCAAGGAGTAGGGAATGTCTTGTTTGGTTTGCAAATAGCAAGTATTTAAAGCTAAATTAAAGTTATGAGTCATCCTTATCTGAAGCTTTATTCATGTGAAAAACTTTTTACTAGTCATTTTTTACCTCCTCTGTTACTCTGCCTGTGAGCTGGATGAGACATGCAAGCTCAGTATTGCAACTGGTGCATGCAGTGTGCCTGACACGTGTTGCCCTGTCTCAATACTGCTGGAGCATACTTGGGTAGCTGCAGGATCACCTCTGTTTGTATGGCTGCCATTCAGAACTTTTTACATCTGTGCACAGTCTATGTCCTAACACATCCATAAGTACTGAACTCTGAAGATTTCATCTGAGAAACTTGTTTCTTTTGCTTTTCAGGTATTCTGTCATTACCCAGCCTTAAGAATCTTATAAGATACTGTAGCATTTAGTAATGCATTATCTGCTACAGCCAATTTCAGTTTCTGCTTGATAACTTTATAGACCCTAAGCTTATAGTTGCACGAACAATGGCATTCATGAAATGGGGCTTTGTTGTCTTTTCCCTTTTGATATTTTTCTTGTCTTTTTTTTTCCCTGATCCTAACCAAGCTGTCATCATGTATGACTTTCTTTCCAGACCGAAACAGGGTATGGCTGTAGCTTGGTTTTTAAAAATAAATTATGTTATTCCTTTAACTATTTCTAAAATGCTAGTCCTATACTTTTGGGACAGGAGCCAACACTCAATTTTTGCTGTACAGCATGCAGCCCATGCGAGGCAGTCCTTGTTCTTAAGGAGGTCTCTGGGGGAAATGCTGAATTGAGCAGTTGCAGCAGTTGTGGTGAGTTAGGTACAGCTAGAAACAGCACATTGTGTTTGACATCTGTTCCCATTGTGTGTAGTGTCCTGGAGTTGCACTTGGGTGAAAGATTGTACAGGGATGCAGTGGAACAACATGTATCAAAAAGCATATCTTGTAAAACATATGTAAAACACCAAGCAATCTTGTAAGGGTGACTTGAAAAACGAGATTTGTTTAGCGTTACTAAAGCTATATACATGTGCTATTTTGCTCAAGCTGGGGCATCTACAAATAGGGTTCAAGATTGTTAGGGGTGGCCTCCCTGACTTGAGGTGAGCAGCTCCAGAATTGCCCCAGAGCACTATTTTAGCTACTGAAGGGAAAAACTCCTGTGGCAGAGAATAATCTCTGCAAACTACAGCCATCCTTAATCCTGCTCACCCCTAGCCCAAATCTCTATCAAGCACACTTAATGTGTGAAGATGGAGCTGTTTAAAACAAGATGGCACATGTCTGCTTACCAAGTGCCAAGTATTCAAAAGTGGCATTGGAATAAAGATCTTCTCTGAGCTGCAGTGCTCCTGTGTGCTTGTCTGCTGCACACCACAGGCTGGAAGTTTGCACACTGCAGACTCGGTGTTACTTGATATCCAGTACAAATGCTTGTCAGCTTTCCCCTGTCACATGAAGGTGTGGTTGCAAGAGAGGTGTTCTTCCCCCATGGAGGTTACCAGATCCTGCCACTGCTGAAGTCAGTTGAGAATCTCACAAGGATTTATATTAAGCTGATATGAATCAGTGAATTTCATTCTGCTTCTCTTTAATAAGGAGAGATCAGAGACTCCTGCGGTTAATCACCCCGAGTGGTAACGGTTCAACCGAATTAGTTTACACAGGTTTCCTATGGGAGTGTGCTAGATGTTAGAGCTCGCTTGCTTCCACCAAAGTCCCTGGCAAACACTTTAACAGCATTCAAGTGCAAGAATTTCCAAATTAACCCAGTTGCAAACTGTGTTCTTCCCTGGGTTTTCCTCCTTCCTGAGTGCGACTGCGTTGTGCTGTAAAGCAGCAGGAGAACAGGAACAGGTTGCAAATATGGATGGACAGACTGGTAGTTACGATGGTAGGGCTCGGGCAAGGGTCTGGATGTGGTAGGGGTGCTGACTGGAGACAGTAAACGCAAGGTACAGTAAGCAAGACTCACATGGAGAGGAAAAGGAACACTACTGCTGCTGCCACCACCACCATTGCCATGTGATGACTTGCCAGGAGAGCTCCCTGCATGAAATAGCTGTGTGTAGGCTCAGTGGGTATGGCTTTGCAGACCAAGGAGAGGAGTATGTACATAAAAGAGGGGAAGGCCCATCATTCACTGAAATTTAAGTGAGGTCACATTGGCCTGGAGCCACAGGGTAACACACCCACATTCCGCTGTCTGCCATACACCTGGATGACTCATGTTTCGTCTGCCCTTCACTCCTGCTGTGACTTACTGGGGGACATTTTAATTACTGCTGAGAGCATTGCCACCAAGTGCAGAAGTCATCTCTGTGGCACAGCAGTGGGTGGTGGTGGTGTTTCCGCAGCCTTGTTCTCCACCCTGACTGCAGATAGGTATCTGTTAGTCTCCTTTTCACCTTTGGATGCTTACCTGTGAGCCCTCAAGGCTAGAATCTTAATGGTGTGAAAGACAGGAGGGGGGAAAGTGGATTGTGCTTTATTAATGTTTATTCTATGTTTAGAGCATGTGTGCCCAGAGTGTTACAGAAGACAAGTGGCCTTAGAAACTGCTCACAGGGGGTATTAGGCAGCTGAACTTTTTCCCTTTGGTGATGCTTTCTGGACTCTTCGAGCTGTGACTCCTTTTGTAACCAAGCTGGTGCTTTTCACATGGATGTGGTCAGCTTGAGGTCAGCCTTGGGACATGCTTATTAACAAGAAGTTTTAGGGAACATGCCAAGCTCCTTTCACTCTGACGCTTAGGTGAGCAGAAGGGTAATCATGCGCTGCTATCATCGCAGCCATCTTTCTGCAACTCCAAAAAGTTCTGCATGGTTTTGCTTTGGGTACAGCTTACTTATCAAGCACAAGCTAAGGCTTGCTTAATTCTTGCCGTTCAAGTTCTCTGCTATTAAACTTTCAGACTTTATTCAACAAAATGATGCATCTTTCCTGTATTGGCTGGCTGAGGACCCTTAGTTTTAGAAGCAGATACCCTACAGTTATTCAGAACTATTTCTTCTGTTGCCTCCGTAGTTAGAGATGGTCTGGCTGGCAACGTTGCACCTCCAGCAAGCAGGGGTTTATTACTGGGAATCTCCTTGATGGCATTCAGTGTCTGATTGTGCATGTACTAGAGTCAGTGCCTTTGTGGTTGGCAGGCACAGAGCATCAGGTTTGCTTTGTCCTCCCAGCCCTAGAAAGGCATGGAAGGCAATCTGATTTTCCTGGGCTGTGGAAGCAGGCTTGCAGTTGCACGTGGAAAATCTCTCTTTTGCCACTGGCCTCCCCAGTCCACCATGTGCAGGAATG